>NW_025535395.1:0-10000 GCF_020615455.1 Coregonus clupeaformis | reverse complement strand
TAGAGGCACGGCGAGAGGTACTGGCGTGTGTTGCCAGTCCGGTCCGGCCTGTTCCAGATCCGTGTAGGGCCAGTGGTGTGTGTCCCCCAGTACAGTCCGGCCCATCCAAGCTCCCCCGCACCAAGCCAGTGGTGTGCGAAATGGTCAGCCCTGTCCGGCCCGTTCCTGCTCTCTGCGCCAAGTCTGTGGTGCGCGTCGCCAGCCCTGTCAGACCCGTGCCTGCTCTCCGCACCAAGTCTATGGTGCGTTTCGTCAGCCCTGTCCGCCCGTTCCTGCTCTCCCGCACCAGGTCTGTGAGTGCGCGTCGCCAGCCCAGTCCGGCCTATCCAAGCTCCCGCACCAGGTCAGTGGTGCGCGTCGTCAGCCCTGTCCGGCCCGGTGCCTGCTCTCCGCACCAAGTCTATGGTGCGTTTCGTCAGCCCTGTCCGGCCTGTTCCTGCCACCGCACCAAACCAGGTGCGAGTCAGCCCAGCCTGGTCCAGCCCGTTCCGCTACTCGCACCAAGCCAAGGGTGCGAGTCGTCAGCCGGATTCTGCCTGTTCCTGCCACTCGCACCAAGTCAAGGGTGCGAGTCGTCCTCAGACCGATTCAGCCCATTCCTGCTACTCGCACCAAGCCAAGGGTGCGAGTCGTCAGCCGGATTCAGCCCATTCCTGCTACTCGCACCAAGCCAGGGATGCGAGTCTTCAGCCTAGTGAGGCCTTTTCGGCTCACGCACCATGCAAAGGGTGCGTGATCTGTCTGAGGTCGGTCCATTCCTGCCTCACGCGCAAGCCAGGGGGTGCGCGTCGGCAGTCCTGATCCAGCTAACTGGGTCAGATCGGACTGGGGGCACTACGGGGGATTGTAGTAGGGTGGTGGTCCAAGCCCGAGCCGGAGCCGCCTCCGAGGAGCAAAACCACCCAGCCCTTCCCTATTTGGGTGTAGGCGCGGTCGGAGTCCAGCGCCTTTAAGCGGGCACTGTCACGCCTGGCTCCCGGACTGGTGTATTTTGAGCGTGTGTGTCTTTTGGTTGTGTTTCCTTGTTTTGGTCGTGTGACTCCCAATCAGTGGTGACGAGTGTCAGCTGTCGGCTCATTATCTCTGATTGCGAACCATATTTAAACTGTCAGTGTTCACCTTAGTGTTGTGGGTTTTGTTCCTTGTCAGTCATTGTAACTGAGGACTTCACGATTCGTCATTGTTTGTTGTTTTTTGTAGTGAGACCTTTAATTTATAAAGTCATATTACGCTCAACGCGCTGCGCTTTGGTCTCCTCATTAGACGATCGCGGACAGTTTTGGGTTATTGTCCTGCTGAAAGGTGAATTCATCTCCCAGTGTCTGTTGGAGAGCAGACTGAACCAGGTTTTCCTCTAGGATCTAGCTCCATTACGTTTATTTTTATCCTGAAAAACTCCCCAGTCGTTAATGATGACAAGCATACCCATAACATGATGCAGCCACCACTATGCTTGGAAAATATGGAGAGTGGTACTCAGTAAGTCAGTTATTGGATCATAAACACTTCTATTCAGGGAGCAGAAGTTAATTGTTTTGTCAAATTTTTTTGCAGTATTACTTCTTAAGTGCCTTGTTGCAAACAGGATGCATGTTTTGGAAAATTGTTGTTCTGTACAGTCTTCCTTCTTTCACTCTGGTCAATTAGTATTGTGGAGCTAAATTGCAAATGTTGTTGATCCATCTCAGTTTTTTCCGATCACAGCCAATAATCTCTATAAAAGTCACCATTGGCCCCATGGTGAAATCATGGAAAGGTTTCCTTCCTCTCCGGCAACTGAGTTAGGAAGGACGCCTGTATCTTTGTAGTGACTGGGTGTATTGATACACCATTCAAAGTGTAATTAACAACATCACCATGCTCAAAGGGATATTCAATGTCTGCTTTTTATATTTTTACCCATCTACCAATAGGTGCCCTTCTTTGCAAGGCATTGGAAAACCTCCCTGGTCTTTGTGGTTGGAATCTGTGCTTGAAATTCACTGCTCGATCGATGGAGCTTAAGTTGTGTTCTTATGACTACACAAACAGTAATAATGATACTTGAAACAGAGATCACGTTTACACGAGCTTTATCGTCTCAGGTAAAGTTCAAGCACAGAACATATCATGCACAGGCGCAGTACTCAATCAGTATCAATGCTCTAGGTTCCATGATTACAACATAAAAGTAGTGCAGACATAAATGCTATAGAATGGTATCACATTATATCATACACCAACACCTTACGACATTCACATTACCACAAGTAGGACACCTGTCGTCGAACATCTCATTCCAAAATCATGGGTCATTAGCATGGAGTTGGTCCCCCCCGCCAACTTGCTATAACAGCCTCCACTCTTCTGGGAAGGCTTTCCACAGATGTTGGAACATTGCTGCAGGGACTTGCTTCCATTCAGCCACAACAGCATTAGTGAGGTCGGGCACGAGGTTGGGCGATTAATGCAGGCCGTGGCCTGGAGTCAATGCTCCCACAACAAAGATGTTCGATTGAGTTGAGTCAGGCTCTGTGCAGGCCAGTCAAGTTCTTCCACACCGATCTCGACAAACCATTTCTGTAGGGACCTCGCTTTGTGCACGGGGCATTGTCATGCTGAAACAAGAAAGGGGCCTTCCCCAAACTAAGTTGCCACAAAGTTGGAAGCACAGAATCGATCTAGAATGTCGTATATGCTGTATCATTAAGGATTCCCTTCACTGGAAACTAAGGGGGCTTTGCGGAACCACGAAAACAAGCCCCAGACCATTATTCCTCCTCCACCAAACTTTAACATGTGGGGAAAAAAGATTAGTCAACCACTAATTGTCAGTTCTCCCACTTAAAAAGATGAGAGAGGCCTGTAATTTTCATCGCAGGTACACGTCAACTATGACAGACAAATTTAGATTTTTTATCAGAAAATCAATTGTAGGATTTTTTAATGAATTTATTTGCAAATTATGGTGGAAAATAAGTATTTCGGTCACCTACAAACAAGCAAGATTTCTGCTCTCACAGACCTGTAACTTCTTCTTTAAGAGGATCCTCTGTCCTCCAACGTTACCTGTATTAATGGCACCTGTTTGAACTTGTTATCAGTATAAAAGACACCTCGTCCACAACCTCAAACAGTCACACTCCAAACTCCACTAGGCCAAGACCAAAGAGCTGTCAAAGGACACCAGAAACAAAAGTAGACCTGCACCAGGCTGGAAGACTGAATCTGCAATAGGTAAGCAGCTTGGTTTGAAGAAATCAACTGTGGAGTAATTATTAGAAATGGAAGACATACAAGACCACTGGATAATCTCCCTCTATCTGGGGCTTTCCACGCAAGATCTCACCCTGTGGGGTCAAAATCATCATAAGAACGGTGAGCAAAATCCGAGAACCACACGGGGGACCCTCCAGGAATGACGCCTGCAGAGAGCCGGGACCAAAGTAACAAAGAGCCTACCATCAGAACACACTACGCCGCCACAGGGACTCAATCCCTGCAGTGTCAGACGTGTCCCCCTGCTTAAGCCAGTCATGTCCAGGCCTGTCTGAAGTTTGCTAGAGTGCATTTGGATGATCCAGAAGAGGATTGGGAGAATGTCATATGGTCAGATGAAACCAAAATATAACTTTTTGGTAAAAACTCAACCTCGTCGTGTTTGGAGGACAAAGAATGCTGAGTTGCATCCAAAGAACACCATACCTACTGTGAAGCGAGGGTGGAAACATCATGCTTTGGGGCTGTTTTTCTGCAAAGGGACCAGGACGACTGATCCGTAAAGGAAAGAATGAATGGGGCCATGTATCGTGGAGATTTTGAGTGAAAACCTCCTTCCATCAGCAAGGGCATTGAAGATGAAACGTGGCTGGGTCTTTCCAGCATGACAATGATCCCAAACTACAAAACCCGGGTACACGAAGGAGTGGCTCCGTAAGAAGCATTTCAAGGTCCTGGAGTGGCCTAGCCAGTCTCCAGATCTGAACCCCATAGAAAATCTTTGGAGGGAGTTGAAAGTCTGTGTTGTCCAGCGACAGCCCCAAAACATCACTGCTCTAGAGGAGATCTGCATGGAGGAATGGGACAAAATACCAGCAACAGTGTGTGAAAACCTTGTGAAGACTTACAGAAAACGTTTGACCTGTGTCATTGCCAACAAGGGGTATATAACAAAGTATTGAGAAACTTTTGTTATTGACCAAATACTTATTTTTTCCACCATAATTTGCCAATAAATAAATTAAAAATCCTACAATGTGATTTTCTGGATTTTCTTTTCTCATTTTGTCTGGTCAGTAGTTGGACGTGTACCTATGATGAAAATTACAGGCCTCTCTCATCTTTTTAAGTGGGAGAACTTTGCACAATTAGTGGCTGACTAAATACTTTTTTCCCACTGTGAATTTGTCACTTTGCATTTGGGCAGGTAGGGTTCTCTTGCATCCCAAACCCAGATTTGTCCGTCGGACTGCCAGATGGTACAGCGTGATTCATCACCCAGAGAACGTGTTTCCACTGCTCCAGAGTCCAATGGTGGCGAGCTTTACACCCCGCTCCAGCCGACGCTTGGCACTGTCGCATGGTGATCTTAGGCTTGTGTGCAGCTGTTCGGCCATGAAACCCATTTCATGAAGCTCCAGATGAACAGTTCTTGTGCGGCGTTGCTTCCAGAGGCAGTTTGGAACCCAGTAGTGAGTGCTGCAACCGAAGGACAGAAGATGTTTGACGTGCTACGCTGGCCTTAAAGACACTCGGCGGTCCCGTTCTGCTGAGCTTGTGGCCTACCACTCCTGAGCCGTTGTTGCTCCTAGAAGTTTCTTCTACTTCACCAATAACATTCTACTGCCAATGTTTATTCTATGGAGATTGCATGGCTGTGTGCTCCTTTATATACCTGAGTGTAACGTGGTGTGGCTGAAATCTTGAATCCACTAATATGAAGGGGTGTCCACATACTTTTTATATAGTTAATTGTGTGTAAATATGTACGGAGATGAGGTAGGTTGTTCAAAATCATGTTAAACACTATTGGTACACACATAGTGAAAGTCCATGAAACTTATTATGTGACTTGTTAAGCAAATTGTTTCCTCCAGAACCACACAAACAAAGGGGTTGAAATACTGATTAACTCAAGACATATCAAATCAAATCAAATGTTATTTGTCACATGCACCCAAATACAACAGGGTGTGGACCTTACAGTGATACTTTCCAAAGCTCCTTAACCAAATGCAGTGTTAAGTAAATAGATCGGTAATTTCAGCTTTTCATTTTTAATTACTTTGTAAACATTCTCTAAAACATAATTCCTAACTTTGACATTATGGGGTATTGGTGGCCAATGATGAAAAATCTAAAATCTAATCAATTTTAAATTCGGCATTGTAACACAACAACAAAGTCAAGGGGGTGGGAATACTTTCTAAGGAGCTATGTATATATATACACTAAATTACACACAGACACCAAGCTTGACCCGTACCTGAGACAAATTTCTGTGAATATTAGAGAGAAAGAGAGTGAGAAATACAGGCAAGAGAAGAGATACAGAGAGAGCGAGAGAAGAGAGAGAGAGCGAGAGAGAGACAGAGAGAGAGAGAGAGAGAGAGAGAGAGACAGAGAGAGAGAGACAGAGAGAGAGAACCAGAGAGAGAGAAAGAGAAAAGAGAGAGAGAGAGACAGAGAGAGAGAGACAGAGAGAGAGAAGAGAGAGAGAGACATGAGAGAGAGACAGAGAGAGAGAGAGAGAGAGAGAAGACAAGAAAAGAACAGTAGAGAGGAGAACAAAACTGCAACTTGACTCAGGTCTTTGCGAGCAAGATCGAATGTGAATGAGAATGTATGTGTGTGTGTGTGTAGACTGTCTTATGTGTGTGTGTGTGTGTGTGTGTGTGTGTGTGTGCGTCGGGGTTGTGTGGGTTTAATGCAGCTGGCTCCATAGACGTACCTGCTCTCTGTAGAATCTGTCTGATGCTGCTGGCATGACCCTTCAAAGCATTTTCTAAGAGCTCCTGCCACTACATACTACCCACACGCAGCCACCTGCCACACCACACCTACTGCATACACACACACACACACACGCACGCACGCACAAGACGCACACACCCAACACACACACACACCCACGCACACACACACACACACCTAACATCGCGGCACGTCGCACGCTGCACGCGCACGCACACGCCCGCACACACACACACACACACACACACACACACACACACACACACACACACACACACACACACACGCACACACACACACACACACACACACACACACACACACACACACACACACACAAACACATCCCACACCCATCACACACACACACACATACACACGCACACAAGGGACATAGCATTAGCATTTATTCTCACCCATACAATATTCATTTAGCTACTAGCCTTAGCATCATCATCTCAGCTCAGCTGGTTGAGAGAATAACAGAGCTGGGTCATCAAGGCAAAGGGTCTACATGATTCCATACATTCATTTTTCCATAGTTTGATGTTCACTATTATTCTACAACGATAAAAATAGTTTTTAAAATACTTGAATGAGTAGGTGTGTCCAAACTTTTGACTGGTCCTGTATATATACTGATAAATCCAAATAGCGCTGTCCAGTGGTACCAGGTATAAATGTTTCATTAGTTATTTACCTCCATTAAGAGACCAGGGCCTGTATCTGTTAAAGCACTCTCAGAGTAGAGTACTGATTCAAGATCTGTCCATACTGTTGTCATCATCTAAAAAGGATCTGTCTACATAATGTTATTATCATGTAAAGGATCTTATTCAGTATAATGTTATTACTAACAAAAGGATCTGGCCATATAATGTTATCGATCATGTAAAGAAATCTATCTGTCTATATAATGTTATTACTGTTAAAATAAACAGACTCATATACGTTATTATCATGTTAATGGTCTGTCATATAATGAAAAAGCAATTATAATGTTAAAGGGTCTGCTCTATATAATGTGAAAGGATCTGGTCTATACAATGTTAGGCCAGGGCTTCAGGTCCAGGGTAGGGGGTAGGCAGGGTCTAGGTAGTCTAGGGTAGGTCTAGGGCAGCTGTAATAGGGTCTAGGGGTAGGGTCTAGGTAGGTCTCAGGGCAGGGTCGTAATGTGGTAGGTCCAGGGGTGGTGGGGTCTAGGGTAGGTAGGGGTATCTAGGGTAGTAAATAGTATTCAGGGTAGTCCAGGTGGGCAGGTCCAGAAATTTCAGGCAGGGGCAGGGTTTCAGCAGGTCCAGGTCCAGGGCAGGGCAGGGTCCAGGGTCCAGGGGCAGGTCCAGGGTGGTGTGTGGTGGTCTGTGTAGGGCAGGGTCCAAGGGCAGGGGGTAGTGGCAGGGTTTCAGGGGCAGGGGGCAGGGCAGGGCCCAGGGGGCAGGGTCCAGGCAGGGGGTAGTCCAGGGGTAGGCAGGGGTCCAGGGGGCAGGGTCCAGGGGTAGGGTGTAGGGGCAGGGCAGTGTAGGTCCAGGTGGCCCAGGGTCCAGGGCAGGGTCCAGGGGTATATAGGTAGGGTGGTGGCTCAGTAGTAGTAGGGTCTAGGGTAGGTTCAGGGTCCAGGCAGGGTCCAGGCAGGGTCCAGGGGTAGGTGTCAGGGGGTAGGGTCTAGTAGTGTGGGTATGGCCCAGGGGGTTGGTCTCAGGTGTGGGGTTAGGGTGCAGGGTCTAGGGGTAGTAGGCCCAGGGGTAGGGTCTAGGGGTAGGGGTAGGTCTAGGGGTAGGGGGTAGGCCCAGGGGGTAGGGCAGGGCCCAGGGGGTAGTAAGGGCCCAGTGGGGGCAGGGTCCAGGGCCCAGGGGCAGGGGTAGGTCTAGGGGCAGGGCTCAGGGGTAGGGGGTAGGTCTAGGGTCTAGGGGTAGGTCCAGGGGTAGGGGGCAGGTTCTAGGGGGTAGGGTAGGTCTGTGTGGTGTGGCAGGTTTCAGGTGGTGGGGCTCAGGTCTAGGGGCAGGCCCAGGGGCAGGGGTTCAGGGGCAGGGGGCAGGGGGTAGGGTCTAGGGGTGTGGGGTGGTGGTTCAGGTATTCAGTGGTGTGTAGTAAGTGTCCAGGGCAGGCAGGGTTCAGGGGGGCAGTGGGTCTAGGGTGGTGGGCAGGTAGGTTCTATGTGGGTAGGGTAGGCAGGGTCAGGCAGGGTCCAGGGGGTAGGGGTAGGGTTGGGTCTCAGGGGTAGGTCTAGGGGCAGGGTCTAGGGGTAGGTGGGTCTAGGGTAGGGGTAGGTAGGGTAGGCCCAGGTAATCAGGCAGGGCAGGGTCCAGGGTAGGCAGGCCCCAGTAGCAGGGCCCAGTCTAGGTGGCCCAGTAGGCAGGGTCCAGGGGGTGGGGTAGTTCAGGGCAGGGGGAGGCAGGGCCTAGGGGGGTGGTGGTCCAGTAGGTCTGTGTAGGGCCCAGGGGTAGGGGGCAGGGCCCAGGGGTAGGGCGATCCAGGGTGGGTGGTAGGGCAGGGTCCAGTGGGGCAGGGGGCAGGGTAGGTCCAGGGCAGTAGGGGTGTATCCACGGCAGGGTCCAGCAGGGCAGTGTGCAGGTCCAGGGCAGGGCAGGGGCAGGGGCAGGTCCAGGGGCAGGGTCCAGGGGCAGGGGGAATAGGGCAGTCCAGGGAAAACAGGTGCATGGTCCAGGGGCAGGGTCCAGGTGCAAAAGGGGCAGGGTCTAGGGGCAGGGGGCAGGATCTAGGGGGTCCAGGTGGTAGGGCAGGTGGTGGTGTGGCAGGGCAGTAGGGGTAAACCAGGGGGAACAGGTTCAGGAGAAACTGTGCATGTGGTGTGGTCTAGGTGCAGGGTCTCAGGGGGAGGGGGCAGGGTAGTCCAGGGGTAGGGGGTGGTGGCCTAGTGTGGGGCAGATCCAGGTCCAGGGAAAGGCAGGGTGCAGGGCAGTGTGGGCAGGGCCCAGGGGGTGCAGGCCCAGGTCCAGGGGCAGGGGTCTAGGGCAGGGGTAGGTCCAGGGCAGGGCCCAGGTCTAGGCAGGGTCTAGGGCAGGGGGTGGTGGTCCAGGCAGGGTCCAGGTCCAGGGTGCAGGGTCCAGGGCAGGGTCCAGGGGCAGGGCAGGTGGTAGGCCCAGGGGCAGGCAGGGTCTAGGGCAGGGGTAGGAAGTCCAGGTGAGGGGTGGAGGCAGGTCCAGGGCAGGGGGCAGGGGGCAGGGTCCACGTGGGTGTGGTCCAGGGGTAGGGCAGGGTCCAGGGGGCAGGGGGTAGGGGCAGGGTCCAGGGCAGGGGTAGGTAGGGTCCAGGGGCAGGGTAAAGGTCCACGGTGGTGGCCCAGGTAGGTGCAGGGCAGGACCTTAGGGCCCAGTGCAGTGTAGGGTGGGGCAGGGTAGGCAGCAGGGTATAATCAGGGCAAATCAGGTCCAGGAGCAGGGCCCAGGGTGGTGGTAGGTCCAGGGGCAGGGTCCAGGCAGGGCAGTAACCAGGGCAGGGGGCAGGTCCAGGGCAGGGTCCAGGGCAGGGCAGTAGGCAGGGTGGCAGGGCGTGGTGTGTGCAGTGGCCCAGGGCAGGGTCCAGGGCCCAGGGCAGTGGTCCAGTGGCAGGGCAGGGTCCAGGTGGTGTGGTCCAGGTCCAGGGCAGGGTCCAGGGGCAGGGGGCATTCAGGGGCAGGGTCCAGGTCCAGGGTGGGCCTGTGGGGCAGGTCCAGGGGTGGGGGTAGTAGTGGGTCTAGGGCAGGGGCATGGGTCCAGGGGCAGGTCCAGGGGTGCAGGTGTGTCAGGGCAGGTCCAGGGTGGTGGGTACCAGGTGGTGGTGTGCAGGGTCTGGGGCAGGGTCCAGTAGGGGGCAGGTCCAGGGGCAGGGGGTAGGTCCAGGGTAGGTCCAGGGGCAGGGGGCAGGGCAGTGGGTCCAGGGAGAGAACCAGGCAGGTAGGTCCAGGCATATCCAGGGCAGGGGGTGGTGGTGGTGGCCCAGGGGTGGTGTGTAGTCCAGGTGGCCCAGGGGGCAGGGTAGGTCTAGGGGTAGGGTCTATAGTGGGTCCAGGGTCTAGTAGGGTAGGTCCATAGGGGTAGGGCAGGGTCTA
>NW_025535394.1:0-100066 GCF_020615455.1 Coregonus clupeaformis | reverse complement strand
ACATGACCATGGACCATAGCAGAAAGATCTCCCACTGAAAATACCACTACACATGACCATGGACCAGCACCAGGAAGGTCTCCACTGGAAATACCAACTACACACTGACCATGGACCATAACAGGAAGGTCTCCACTGAAATACCACTACACATGACCATGGACCATAACAGGAAGGTCTCCACTGAAATACTCACACATGACCATGGACCATAGCAGGAAGATCTCCACTGAAATACCACTTGCACATGACCATGGGACCATAGCAGGAAGGTCTCCACTTGAAATACTCACTACACATGACCATGGACCATAGCAGGAAGGTCTCCCACTGAAATACCACATGACCATGGACCATAGCCGGAAGATCTCCACTGAAATACCACTACACATGACCATGGACCATAACAGGAAGGTCTCCACTGAAATACCACTACACATGACCATGGACCATAGCAGGAAGGTCTCACTGAAATACTCACTACACATGACCATGGACCATAGCAGGAAGGTCTCCACTGAAATACCACTACACATGACCATGGACCATCAGCAGGAAGGTCTCACTGAAATACCACTAGACATGACCATGGACCATCAGGAAGGTCTCCACTTGAAATCACCACACCATGACCATGGACCATAACAGGAAGGTCTCCCACTGAAATACCACTAGACATGACCATGGACCATAACAGAAAGGTCTCACTGAAATACCACTACACATGACCATGGACCATAGAGGAAGATTCTCACTGAATACCACTACACATGACCATGGACCATAGCAGGAAGATCTCCACTGAAATACCACTACACATGACCATGGACCATAACAGGAAGGTCTCCACTGAAATACCACTACACATGACCATGGACCATAACAGGAAGCGTCTCCACTGAAATACCTACACATGACCATGGACCATAGCAGGAAGGTCTCCACTGAAATACCACTACAGCATGACCATGGACCATAGCAGGAAGGTCTCCACTGAAATACCACTACACATGACCATGGACCATAGCAGGAAGGTCTCCACTGAAATACCACTACACATGACCATGGACCATAACAGGAAGGTCTCCACTGAAATACCACTACACATGACCATGGACCATAGCAGGAAGAAGTCTCCACTGAAATACCACTACACACGACCATGAACCATAAGCAGGAAGGGTCTCCACTGAAATACCACTACACATGACCATGGGCACTTAGCAGGAAGTCTCCCACTGAAATACCACTACACATGACCATGGACCATAGCAGGAAGGTCTCCACTGGAAATACCACACATACTGACCATGGACCATAACAGGAAGGTCTCCACTGAAATACCACTAACATGACCATGGACCATAGCAGAAGGTCTCACTGAAATACCACTACACATGACCATGGGACCATAGAGGAAGATCTCCTGAAATACCACTACACATGACCATGGACCATAGCAGGAAGATCTCCACTGAAATACCACTACACATGACCATGGACCATTAGCAGAAAAGGTCTCACTGGAATACCACCTAGACATGACCATGGGACCATAGAGGAAGGTCTCCACTGAAATACCACTACACATGACCATGGACCATAACAGGAAGGTCTCCTCCACTGAAATACCACTAGACATGACCATGGACCATAGCAGGAAGGTCTCCACTGGAATACCACTACACATGACCATGGACCATAACAGGAAGGTATCCACTGAAATACCACTCAGATACATGACCATGGACCATAAGCAGAAAGGTCTCCACTGGAATACCACTACACATGACCATGGACCATAGCAGGAAAGGTCTCCCACTGAAATACCACTACACATGACCATGGACCATAGCAGAAGGTCTCCACTGAAATACCAACACACATGACCATGGACCACAACAGGAAGGTCTCCACTGAAATACCACTAGACATGACCATGGACCATAACAGGAAGGTCTCCCACTGGAATATCCACTACACATGACCATGGATCATAGAGGAAGGTCTCCACTGAAATACCACTACACATGACCATGGACCATAGCAGGAAGGTGTCCACTGAAATACCACTAGACATGACCATGGACCATAGCAGGAAGATCTCCACTGAAATACCACTACACATGACCATGGACCATAGCAGGAAGGTCTCCACTGGAATACCACTACACATGACCATGGATCATAGAGGAAGGTCTCCACTGAAATACCACTACACATGACCATGGACCATAGCAGGAAGGTCTCCACTGAAATACCACTCACACATGACCATGGACCATAGAGGAAGGTCTCCCCACTGAAATACTTACTACACATGACCATGGACTATGTAGGAAGGTCTCCACTGAAATACCACACTACACATGACCATGGACCACTAGCAGGGAAGGTCTCCACTGAAATACCACTAGACATGACCATGGACCATAACAGGAAGGGTCTCCCACTGGAAATACCACTACACACATGACCATGGACCATAGCAGGAAGGTCTCCACTGAAATACCACTACACATGACCATGGACCATAGCAGGAAGGTCTCCACTGAAATACCACTACACATGACCATGGACCATAACAGGAAGGTCTCCACTGAAATACCACTAGACATGACCATGGACCATAACAGGAAGGTCTCCACTGAAATACCACTACACATGACCATGGACCATAGCAGGAAGGTCTCACTGAAATACCACTACACATGACCATGGACCATAGCAGGAAGATCTCACTGAAATCACCACTACACAGACCATGGACCATAGCAGGAAGGTCTCCACTGAAATACCACTAGACATGACCATGGACTATAACAGGGGGACTCCACTGAAACCACTACACATGACCACGGACCATAGCAGGAAGGTCTCCACTGGAATACCACTACACATGACCATGGACCATAGAGGAAGGTCTCCGCTACTGAAATACCACTACACATGACCATGGACCATAACAGGAAGGTCTCCACTGAAATACCACTACACATGACCATGGACCATAGCAGGAAGATCTCCACTGAAATACCACTACACATGACCATGACCATAGCAGGAAGGTCTCCACTGAAATACCACTACACATGACCATGGACCATAGCAGGAAGGTCTCACTGGAATACCACACACATGACCATGGACCATAGCAGAAGGTCTCCACTGAAATACCACTAGACACGCCATGGACCATAACAGGAAGGTCTCCACTGAAATACCACTACACACTGACCATGGACCATAGCAGGAAGGTCTCCACTGAAATACCACTACACATGACCATGGACCATAGCAGGAAGGTCTCCACTGAAATACCACTACACATGACCATGGACCATAGCAGGAAGGTCTCCACTGAAATACCACTAGACACGACCATGGACCATAACAGGAAGGTCTCCACTGAAATACCTCTACACGACTCATGACCATGGACCATAACAGGGAAGGTCTCCACTGAAATACCACTAGACATGACCATGGACCATAACAGGAAGGTCTCCACTGAAATACCACCACATGACCATGGACCATAGAGGAAGATCTCCACTGAAATACCACTACACATGACCATGGACCATAGCAGGAAGATCTCCACTGAAATACCACTACACATGACCATGGACCATAACAGGAAGGTCTCCACTGAAATACCACTACACATGACCATGGACCATAACAGGAAGGTCTCCACTGAAATACCACTACGACATGACCATGGACCATAGCAGGAAGGTCTCCACTGAAATACCACTAGACATGACCATGGACCATAGCAGGAAGGTCTCCACTGGAATACCACTACACATGACCATGGACCATAACAGGAAGGTCTCCACTGAAATACCACTACACATGACCATGGACCATAACAGGAAGGTCTCCACTGAAATACCACTACACATGACCATGGACCATAGCAGGAAGATATCCACTGAAATACCACTACACATGACCATGGACCATAACAGGAAGGTCTCCACTGAAATACCACTACACATGACCATGGACCATAGCAGGAAGGTCTCCACTGAAATACCACTAGACATGACCATGGACCATAACAGGAAGGTCTCCACTGAAATACCACTACACATGACCATGGACCATAGCAGGAAGGTCTCCACTGAAATACCACTACACATGACCATGGACCATAGCAGGAAGGTCTCCACTGAAATACCACTACACATGACCATGGACCATAACAGGAAGGTCTCCACTGAAATACCACTAGACATGACCATGGACCATAACAGGAAGGTCTCCACTGAAATACCACTACACATGACCATGGACCATGCAGGAAGGTCTCCACTGAAATACCACTACACATGACCATGGACCATAGCAGGAAGATCTCCACTGAAATACCACTACACATGACCATGGACCATAGCAGGAAGGTCTCCACTGAAATACCACTAGACATGACCATGGACCATAACAGGAAGGACTCCACTGGAATACCACTACACATGACCATGGACCACAGCAGGAAGGTCTCCACTGGAATACCACTACACATGACCATGGACCATAGAGGAAGGTCTCCACTGGAATACCACTACACATGACCATGGACCATAACAGGAAGGTCTCCACTGAAATACCACTACACATGACCATGGACCATAGCAGGAAGATCTCCACTGAAATACCACTACACATGACCATGGACCATAGCAGGAAGGTCTCCACTGAAATACCACTACACATGACCATGGACCATAGCAGGAAGGTCTCCACTGGAATACCACTACACATGACCATGGACCATAGCAGGAAGGTCTCCACTGAAATACCACTAGACATGACCATGGACCATAACAGGAAGGTCTCCACTGAAATACCACTACACATGACCACATGGACCATAGCAGGAAGGTCTCCACTGAAATACCACTAGACATGACCATGGACCATAACAGGAAGGACTCCACTGAAATACCACTACACATGACCATGGACCATAGCAGGAAGGTCTCACTGAAATACCACTACACATGACCATGGACCATAGAGAAGGTCTCCACTGGAATCACCACTACACATGACCATGGACCATAGCAGGAAGATCTCCCACTGAAATACCACTACACATGACCATGGACCATAGCAGGAAGGTCTCCACTGGAATACCACTAGACATGACCATGGACCATAGAGGAAGGTCTCCACCGAAATACCACTACACATGACCATGGACCAAACAGGAAGGTCTCCCACTGAAATGCCACTAGACATGACCATGGACCATAGCAGGAAGGTCTCCACTGGAATACCACTACACATGACCATGGACCATAACAGGAAGGTATCCACTGAAATACCACTAGACATGACCATGGACCATAGCAGGAAGGTCTCCACTGGAATACCACTACACGTGACCATGGACCATAGCAGGAAGGTCTCCACTGAAATACCACTACACATGACCATGGACCATAGCAGGAAGGTCTCCACTGAAATACCACTACACATGACCATGGACCATAACAGGAAGGTCTCCACTGAAATAGCCACTAGACATGACCATGGACCATAACAGGGAAGGTCTCCACTGGAATACCATACACATGACCATGGATCATAGAGGAAGGTCTCCACTGAAATACCACTACACATGACCATGGACCATAGCAGGAAGGTGTCCACTGAAATACCACTAGACATGACCATGGACCATAGCAGGAAGATCTCCACTGAAATACCACTACACATGACCATGGACCATAGCAGGAAGGTCTCCACTGAATACCAAAGCTACACACTGACCATGGATCATAGGGAAGGTCTCACCGAAATACCACTACACATGACCATGGACCATAGCAGGAAGGTCTCCACTGAAATACCACTACATGACCATGGACCATAGAGGAAGGTCTCCACTGAATACCACTACACATGACCATGGACCATAGCAGGAAGGTCTCCACTGAAATACCACTACACATGACCATGGACCATAGCAGGAAGGTCTCCACTGAAATACCACTAGACATGACCATGGACCATAACAGGAAGGTCTCCACTGAAATACCACTACACATGACCATGGACCATAGCAGGAAGGTCTCCACCTGAAATACCACTACACATGACCATGGACCATAGCAGGAAGGTCTCCACTGAAATACCACTACACATGACCATGGACCATAACAGGAAGGTCTCCACTGAAATACCACTAGACATGACCATGGACCATAACAGGGAAGGTCTCCACTGAAATACCACTACACATGACCATGGACCATAGCAGGAAGGTCTCCCCACTGAAATACCACTACACATGACCATGGACCATAGCAGGAAGATCTCTCCACTGAAATACCACTACACATGACCATGGACCATAGCAGGAAGGTCTCCACTGAAATACCACTAGACATGACCATGGACCATAGCAGGAAGGACTCTCACTGGAATACCACTACACACTGACCATGGACCATAGCAGGAAGGTCTCCACTGGAATACCACTACACATGACCATGGACCATGAGGAAGGTCTCCACTGGAATACCACTACACATGACCATGGACCACCAACAGGAAGGTCTCCACTGAATACCACTACACATGACCATGGACCATAGCAGGAAGATCTCCACTGAAATACCACTACACACCATGGACCATAGCGGAGGTCCCCTGAAATACCACTACACATGACCATGGACCATAGCAGGAAGGTCTCCACTGAAATACCACTACACACTGACCATGGACCATGCAGGAAGGTCTCCACTGAAATACCACTACTACCATGGACAACAGGAAGGTCTCCACTGAAATACCACTACACATGACCATGGACCATAGCAGGAAGATCTCTCCACTGAAATACCACTACACATGACCATGGACCATAGCAGGAAGGTCTCCACTGAAATACCACTACACACGACCATGGACCATAGCAGGAAGGTCTCCACTGAAATACCACTAAGACATGACCATGGACCATAATCAGGAAGGTCTCCACTGAAATACCTCTACACATGACCATGGACCATAACAGGAAGGTCTCCACTGAAATACCACTAGACATGACCATGGACCATAACAGGAAGGTCTCCACTGAAATACCACTACACATGACCATGGACCATAGAGGAAGATCTCCACTGAAATACCACTACACATGACCATGGACCATAGCAGGAAGATCTCCACTGAAATACCACTACACATGACCATGGACCATAACAGGAAGGTCTCCACTGAAATACCACTACACATGACCATGGACCATAACAGGAAGGTCTCCACTGAAATACCACTACACATGACCATGGACCATGCAGGAAGGTCTCCACTGAAATACCACTAGACATGACCATGGACCATAGCAGGAAGGGTCTCCACTGGAATACCACTACACATGACCATGGACCATACAGGAAGGTCTCCACTGAAATACCACTACACATGACCATGGACCATAACAGGAAGGTCTCCACTGAAATACCACTACACATGACCATGGACCATAGCAGGAAGATATCCACTGAAATACCACTACACATGACCATGGACCATAACAGGAAGGTCTCCACTGAAATACCACTACACATGACCATGGACCATACAGGAAGGTCTCCACTGAAATACCACTAGACATGACCATGGACCATAACAGGAAGGTCTCCACTGAAATACCATACACATGACCATGGACCATAGCAGGAAGGTCTCCACTGAAATACCACTAGACACATGACCATGGACCATAGCAGGAAGGTCTCCACTGAAATACCACTACACATGACCATGGGACCATAACAGGAAGGTCTCCACTGAAATACCACTAGACATGACCATGGGACCATAACAGGAAGGTCTCCACTGAAATACCACTACACATGACCATGGACCATAGCAGGAAGGTCTCCACTGAAATACCACTACACATGACCATGGACCATAGCAGGAAGATCTCCACTGAAATACCACTACACATGACCATGGGACCATAGCAGAAAGGTCTCCACTGAAATACCACTAGACAATGACCATGGACCATAACAGGAAGGACTCCACTGGAATACCACTACACATGACCATGGACCATAGCAGGAGAGGTCTCCACTGGAATACTACTACACATGACCATGGACCATAGAGGAAGGTCTCCACTGGAATACCACTACACATGACCATGGACCATAACAGGAAGGTCTCCACTGAAATACCACTACACATGACCATGGACCATAGCAGGAAGATCTCCACTGGGAAATACCACTACACATGACCATGGACCATAGCAGGAAGGTCTCCACTGAAATACCACCACATGACCATGGACCATAGCAGGAAGGTCTCCACTGAATGCCACTACACATGACCATGGACCATTGCAGGAAGGTCTCCAATGAAATACCACTAGACATGACCATGGACCTAACAGGAAGGTCTCCACTGAAATACCACTACACATGACCATGGACCATAGCAGGAAGGTCTCCACTGAAATACCACTACACATGACCATGGACCATAGCAGGAAGGTCTCCACTGAAATACCACTACACATGACCATGGACCATAGCAGGAAGGTCTCCACTGAAATACCACTACACATGACCATGGACCATAACAGGAAGGTCTCCACTGAAATATCACTACACATGACCATGGACCACAACAGGAAGGTCTCCACTGAAATACCACTAGACATGACCATGGACCATAACAGGAAGGTCTCACTGAAATACCACTACACATGACCATGGACCATAGAGGAAGATCTCCACTGAAATACCACTACACATGACCATGGACCATAGTAGGAAGGTCTCCACTGGAATACCACTACACATGACCATGGACCATAGCAGGAAGGTCTCCACTGAAATACCACTAGACATGACCATGGACCATAACAGGAAGGTCTCCACTGAAATACCACTACACATGACCATGGACCATAGCAGGAAGGTCTCCACTGAAATACCACTACACATGACCATGGACCATAGCAGGAAGGTCTCCACTGAAATACCACTACACATGACCATGGACCATAACAGGAAGGTCTCCACTGGAGAATACCACTAGACACTGACCATGGACCATAACAGGAAGGTCTCCACTGAAATACCACTACACATGACCATGGACCATAACAGGAAGGTCTCCGACTGAAATACCACTAGACATGACCATGGACCATAACAGGAAGGTCTCCACTGAAATACCACTACACATGACCATGGACCACCTTATGAGGAAGATCTCACTGAAATGCCACTACACATGACCATGGACCATAGCAGAAGATCTCCACTGAAATACCACTACACATGACCATGGACCATAACAGGAAGGTCTCACTGAAATACCACTACACATGACCATGGACCATAACAGGAAGGTCTCCACTGAAATACCACTACACATGACCATGGACCATAGCAGGAAGGTCTCCACTGAAATACCACTACGACATGACCATGGACCATAGCAGGAAGGTCTCCACTGGAATACCACTACACATGACCATGGACCATAACAGGAAGGTCTCCACTGAAATATCCACTACACATGACCATGGACCATAACAGGAAGGTCTCCACTGAAATGCTCCACTACACTGACCATGGACCATAGCAGGAAGATATCCACTGAAATACCACTACACATGACCATGGACCATAGCAGGAAGGTCTCCACTGAAATACCACTACACATGACCATGGACCATAGCAGGAAGGTCTCCACTGAAATACCACTAGACATGACCATGGACCATAGCAGGAAGGACTCCACTGAAATACCACACACATGACCATGGACCATAGCAGGAAGGTCTCCACTGAAATACTCACTACACATGACCATGGACCATAGCAGGAAGGTCTCCACTGGAATACCACTACACATGACCATGGACCACAGGAAGGTCTCCACTGAAATACCACTACACATGACCATCGGACCATAGCAGGAAGGTCTCCACTGAAATACCACTACACATGAACCATGGACCATAGCAGGAAGGTCTCCACTGAAATACCACTACACATGACCATGGACCATAGCAGGAAGGTCTCCACTGAAATACCACTACACATGACCATGGACCATAACAGGAAGGTCTCCACTGAAATACCACTAGACATGACCATGGACCATAGCAGGAAGGTCTCCACTGAAATACCACTACACATGACCATGGACCATAGCAGGAAGGTCTCCACTGAAATACCACTACACATGACCATGGACCATGGCAGGAAGGTCCTCACTGAAATACCACAACACAAGACCATGGACCATAGCAGGAAGGGCTCCACTGAAATACCACTAGACATGACCATGGACCATAGCAGGAAGGTCTCCACTGAAATACCACTACACATGACCATGGACCATGCAGGAAGGTCTCCACTGAAATACCTACACATGACCATGGACCATAGCAGGAAGGTCTCCACTGAAATACCACTACACATGACCATGGACCATAGCAGGAAGGTCTCCACTGAAATACCACTACACATGACCATGGACCATAGCAGGAAGGTCTCCACTGAAATACCACTAGACATGACCATGGACCATAGCAGGAAGGACTCCACTGGAATACCACTACATGACCATGGACCATAGCAGGAAGGTCTCCACTGGAATACCACTACACATGACCATGGACCATAGAGGAAGGTCTCCACTGAAATACCACTACACATGACCATGGACCATAGCAGGAAGGTCTCCACTGAAATACCACTACACATGACCATGGACCATAGCAGGAAGGTCTCCACTGAAATACCACTACACATGACCATGGACCATAGCAGGAAGATCCTCCACTGAAATACCACTACAACATGACCATGGACCATAGCAGGAAGGTCTCCACTGAAATACCACTAGACATGACCATGGACCATAGGCAGGAAGGACTCCACTGAAATACCACTACACATGACCATGGACCATAGCAGGAAGGTCTCCACTGGAATACCACTACACATGACCATGGACCATAGAGGAAGGTCTCCACTGAAATACCACTACACATGACCATGGACCATAGCAGGAAGGTCTCCACTGAAATACCACTACACATGACCATGGACCATAGCAGGAAGATCTCCACTGAAATACCACTACAGCATGACCATGGACCATAGCAGGAAGGTCTCCACTGAAATACCACTACACATGACCATGGACCATAGCAGGAAGGTCTCCACTGAAATACCACTACACATGACCATGGACCAGTAGCAGGAAGGTCTCCACTGAAATACCACTAGACATGACCATGGACCATAATAGGAAAGGTCTCACTGAAATACCACTACACAGTGACCATGACCATACAGGGAAGGTCTCCACTGAAATACCACTACACATAGACCATGGACCATAGCAGGAAGGTCTCCACTGAAATACCACTAACACGACCATGGACCAGCAGGAAGATCTCCACTGAAATACCACTAGACATGACCATGGACCATAACAGGAAGATCTCCACTGAAATACCACTACACATGACCATGGACCATAACAGGAAGGTCTCCACTGAAATACCACTACACATGACCATGGACCATAACAGGAAGGTCTCCACTGAAATACCACTACACACTGACCATGGACCATAGCAGGAAGGTCTCCACTGAAATACCACTAGACATGACCATGGACCATAGCAGGAAGGTCTCCACTGGAATACCACTACACATGACCATGGACCATAACAGGAAGGTCTCCACTGAAATACCACCTACACATGACCATGGACCATAAGGCAGGAAGGTCTCCACTGAAATACCACTACACATGACCATGGACCATAGCAGGAAGATATCCACTGAAATACCACTACACATGACCATGGACCATAACAGGAAGGTCTCCACTGAAATACCACTACACATGACCATGGACCATAGCAGAAGGTCTCCACTGAAATACTCACTAGACATGACCATGGACCATAACAGGAAGGTCTCCACTGAAATACCACTACACATGACCATGGACCATAGCAGGAAGGTCTCCACTGAAATACCACTACACATGACCATGGACCATAGCAGGAAGGTCTCCACTGAAATACCACTACACATGACCATGGACCATAACAGGAAGGTCTCCACTGAAATACCACTAGACATGACCATGGACCATAACAGGAAGGTCTCCACTGAAATACCACTACACATGACCATGGACCATAGCAGGAAGGTCTCCACTGAAATACCACTACACATGACCATGGACCATAGCAGGAAGATCTCACTGAAATACCACTACACATGACCATGGACTATAGCAGGGAAGGTCTCCACTGAAATACCACTAGACATGACCATGGACCATAACAGGAAGGACTCCACTGGAATACCACTACACATGACCATGGACCATAGCAGGAAGGTCTCCACTGGAATACCACTACACATGACCATGGACCATAGAGGAAGGTCTCCACTGGAATACCACTACACATGACCATGGACCATAACAGGAAGGTCTCCACTGAAATACCACTACACATGACCATGGACCATAGCAGGAAGATCTCCACTGAAATACCACTACACATGACCATGGACCATAGCAGGAAGGTCTCCACTGAAATACCACTACACATGACCATGGACTCATAGCAGGAAGGTCTCCACTGGAATACCACTACACATGACCATGGACCATAGCAGGAAGGTCTCCACTGAAATACCACTAGACATGACCATGGACCATAACAGGAAGGTCTCCACTGAAATACCACTACACATGACCATGGACCATAGCAGGAAGGTCTCCAACTGAAATACCACTACACATGACCATGGACCATAGCAGGAAGGTCTCCACTGAAATACCACTACACATGACCATGGACCATAGCAGGAAGGTCTCCACTGAAATACCACTACATGACCATGGACCATAACAGGAAGGTCTCCACTGAAATACCACTACACATGACCATGGACCATAGTGGGAAGATCTCCACTGAAATACCACTACACATGACCATGGACCATAGCAGGAAGGAATCTCCACTGAAATACCACTAGACATGACCATGGACCATAACAGGAAGGACTCCACTGGAATACCACTACACATGACCATGGACCATAGCAGGAAGGTCTCCACTGGAATACCACTACACATGACCATGGACCATAGAGGAAGGTCTCCACTGGAATACCACTACACATGACCATGGACCATAACAGGAAGGTCTCCACTGAAATACCACTACACATGACCATGGACCATAGCAGGAAGATCTCCACCATGAAATACCACTACACATGACCATGGACCATAGCAGGAAGGTCTCCACTGAAATACCACTACACATGACCATGGACCATGCAGGAAGGTCTCACTGGAATACCACTACACATGACCATGCGGACCATAGCAGGAAGGTCTCCACTGAAATACCACTAGACATGACCATGGACCATAACAGGAAGGTCTCCACTGAAATACCACTACACATGACCATGGACCATAGCAGGAAGGTCTCCACTGAAATACCACTACACATGACCATGGACCATAGCAGGAAGGTCTCCCACTGAAATACCACTACACATGACCATGGACCATAGCAGGAAGGTCTCCACTGAAATACCACTACACATGACCATGGACCATAGCAGGAAGGTCTCCACTGAAATACCACTACACATGACCATGGACCATAACAGGAAGGTCTCCACTGAAATACCTCTACACATGACCATGGACCATAACAGGAAGGTCTCCGACTGAAATACCACTACACATGACCATGGACCATAACAGGAAGGTCTCCACTGAAATACCACTACACATGACCATGGACCATAGCAGGAAGGTCTCCACTGAAATACCACTAGACATGACCATGGACCATAGCAGGAAGGTCTCCACTGAAATACCACTACACATGACCATGGACCATAACAGGAAGGTCTCCACTGAAATACCACTACACATGACCATGGACCATAACAGGAAGGTCTCCCACTGAAATACCACTACACATGACCATGGACCATAGCAGGAAGATATCCACTGAAATACCACTACACATGACCATGGACCATAACAGGAAGGTCTCCACTGAAATACCACTACACATGACCATGGACCATAGCAGGAAGGTCTCCCCACTGAAATACCACTAGACATGACCATGGACCATAACAGGAAGGTCTCCACTGAAATACCACTACACATGACCATGGACCATAGCAGGAAGGTCTCCACTGAAATACCACTACACATGACCATGGACCATAGCAGGAAGGTCTCCACTGAAATACCACTACACATGACCATGGACCATAACAGGAAGGTCTCCACTGAAATACCACTAGACATGACCATGGACCATAGCAGGAAGGTCTCCACTGAAATACCACTACACATGACCATGGACCATAGCAGGAAGGTCTCACTGAAATACCACTACACGACCATGGACCATAGCAGGAAGATCTCCACTGAAATACCACTACACATGACCATGGACCAGCAGGAAGGTGTCCACTGAAATACCACTAGACATGACCATGGACCATAACAGGAAGGACTCCACTGGAATACACTACACATGACCATGGACCAGGCAGGAAGGTCTCCACTGAAATACCACTACACATGACCATGGACCAAAGGAAGGTCTCCACTGGAATACCACCTACACTGACCATGGACCATAACAGGAAGGTCTCCACTGAAATACCTACACATGACCATGGACCATAGCAGGAAGGTCTCCACTGAAATAGCACTACACACTGACCATGGACCATAGCAGGAAGGTCTCCACTGAAATACCACTACACATGACCATGGACCATAGCAGGAAGGTCTCCACTGGAATACCACTACACATGACCATGGACCATAGCAGGAAGGTCTCCACTGAAATACCACTAGACATGACCATGGACCATAACAGGAAGGTCTCCACTGAAATACCACTACACATGACCATGGACCACAGCAGGAAGATCTCCACTGAAATACCACTACACACGACCATGGACCATAGCAGGAAGGTCTCCACTGAAATACCACTACACATGACCATGGACCATAGCAGGAAGGTCTCCACTGAAATACCACTAGACATGACCATGGACCATAACAGGAAGGTCTCCCCACTGAAATACCACTACACATGACCATGGACCATAGCAGGAAGGTCTCACTGAAATACCACTAGACATGACCATGGACCATAACAGGGAAGGTCTCCACTGAAATACCACTACACATGACCATGGACCATAACAGGAAGGTCTCCCACTGAAATACCACTACACATGACCATGGACCATAGCAGGAAGGTCTCCACTGAAATACCACTACACATGACCATGGACCATAGCAGGAAGGTCTCCACTGAAATACCACTACACATGACCATGGACCATAACAGGAAGGTCTCCACTGAAATACCACTACACATGACCATGGACCATAGCAGGAAGGTCTCCACTGAACTACCACTAGACATGACCATGGACCATAGCAGGAAGGTCTCCACTGGAATACCACTACACATGACCATGGACCATAACAGGAAGGTCTCCACTGAAATACCACTACACATGACCATGGACCATAACAGGAAGGTCTCCACTGAAATACCACTACACATGACCATGGACCATAGCAGGAAGATCTCCACTGAAATACCACTACACATGACCATGGACCATAGCAGGAAGGTCTCCACTGAAATACCACTACACATGACCATGGACCCATAGCAGGAAAGATCTCCACTGAAATACCACTACACATGACCATGGACCATAGCAGGAAGGTCTCCACTGAAATACCACTAGACATGACCATGGACCATAACAGGAAGGACTCCACTGGAATACCACTACACATGACCATGGACCATAGCAGGAAGGTCTCTCCACTGGAATACCACTACACATGACCATGGACCATAGAGGAAGGTCTCCACTGGAATACCACTACACATGACCATGGACCATAGCAGGAAGGTCTCACTGGAATACCACTACACATGACCATGGACCATAGCAGGAAGGTCTCCACTGAAATACCACTACACATGACCATGGACCATAGCAGGAAGATCTCCACTGAAATACCACTACACATGACCATGGACTCATAGCAGAAGATCTCCCACTGAAATACCACTACACATGACCATGGACCATAGAGGAAGGTCTCCACTGAAATACCACTACACATGACCATGGACCATAACAGGAAGGTCTCCACTGAAATACCACTAGACATGACCATGGACCATAGCAGGAAGGTCTCCACTGAAATACCACTACACATGACCATGGACCATAGCAGGAAGGTCTCCACTGAAATACCACTACACATGACCATGGACCATAGCAGGAAGGTCTCCACTGAAATACCACTACACATGACCATGGACCATAGCAGGAAGGTCTCCACTGAAATACCCTACACATGACCATGGACCATAGCAGGAAGGTCTCCACTGAAATACCACTCAGACATGACCATGGACCATAACAGGAAGGTCTCCACTGAAATACCACTACACATGACCATGGACCATAGCAGGAAGGTCTCCACTGAAATACCACTACACAAGTGACCATGGACCACTAGCAGGAAGGTCTCCACTGAAATACCACTAGACATGACCATGGACCACAGCAGGAAGATCACCACTGAAATACCACTACACATGACCATGGACCACAACAAGAAGGTCTCCACTGGAATACCACTACACAATGACCATGGAAATCACTAAAGGAAGGTCCTCCACTGAAATACCACTTCACATGACCATGGACCATAACAGGAAGGTCTCCACTGAAATACCACTACACATGACCATAGGACCATAGAGGAAGATCTCAGCTGAAATACCACTACACATGACCATGGACCATAGCAGGAAGATCTCACTGAAATACCACCACACACTTGACCATGGACCATAACAGGAAGGTCTCCACTGAAATACCACTAGACATAGACCATGGACCATAACAGGAAGGTCTCCACTGAAATACCACTACCACATGACCATGGACCATAGAGGGTCTCCACTGAAATACCACTACACATGACCATGGACCATAGCAGGAAGGTCTCACTGAAAATACCACCTACACATGACCACATGAACCATAACAGGAAGTCTCCACTGAAATACCACTAGACATGACCATGGACCATAACAGGAAGGTCTCCACTGAAATACCACTACACATGACCATGGACCATAGCAGGAAGATCTCCACTGAAATACCACTACACATGACCATGGACCATAGCAGGAAGGTCTCCACTGAAATACCACTACACATGACCATGGACCATGCAGCAGGAAAGTCTCCACTGAAATACCACTAGACATGACCATGGACCATAACAGGAAGGACTCCCCACTGAATACCACTCACACATGACCATGGACCATAGCAGGAAGGTCTCCACTGGGAATACCACTACACATGACCATGGACCATAGAGGAAGATCTCCACTGGAAATACCACTACATGACCATGGACCACAGCAGGAAGGTCTCACTGAAATACCACTACACATGACCATGGACCATAGCAGGAAGATCTCCACTGAAATACCACTACACATGACCATGGACCATGCAGGAAGGTCTCTCACTGAAATGACACTACACATGACCATGGACCATAACAGGAAGGTCTCCACTGAAATACCACTACACACTGACCATGGACCATAGCAGGAAGGTCTCCACTGAAATACCCACTAGACACTGACCATGGGACCATAACAGTGTCTCCACTGAAATACCACTACACATGACCATGGACCATGGCAGGAAGATCTCCACTGAAATACCACTACACGATGACCATGGACCATAGCAGGAAGGTCTCCACTGAAATACCACTACACATGACCATGACCATAGAGGAAGGTCTCCACTGAAATACCACTAGCACCATGGACCATAGCAGGAAGGTCTCCACTACCACATGACCATGGACCATACAGGAAGGTCTCCACTGAAATACCACTACCACATGACCATGGACCATAGCAGGAGGTCTCCACTGAATACCACTAGACATGACCATGGACCATAACAGGAAGTCTCCCACTGAAATACCACTACACATGACCATGGACCATAGCAGGAAGGTCTCCAGCTGAAATACCACTACACATGACCATGGACATAGCAGGAAGGTCTCCACTGAAATACCACTACCATGACCATGGACCATAGCAGGAGGTCTCCACTGAAATACCACTACACATGACCATGGACCCTGAGCAGGAAGGTCTCCACTGAAATACCACTACACATGACCATGGACCATAGCAGGAAGATCTCCCCCACTGAAATACCACACACATGCCATGGACCAGTAGCAGGAAGGTCTCACTGAAATACCACTAGACACAGACCATGGACCATAACAGGAAGGTCTCACTTGAAATACCACTACACATGACCATGGACCATAGCAGGAAGGTCTCCACTGAAATACCACTACACATTCCATGGACCATAACAGGAAGGATCTCCACTGAAAATACCACTCATGACCATGGACCATAGCAGGAAGATCTCCACTGAAATACCACCACACATGACCATGGACCATAGCAGGAAGGTCTCCACTGAAATACCACTACACACTGACCATGGACCACAGGAGGTCTCCATGGAATACCCAACTACACATGACCATGGGACCATAACAGGGAAGGTCTCCACTGAAATACCACTAGACATGACCATGGACCATAACAGGAAGGTCTCCACTGAAATACCACTACACATGACCATGGACCACGCAGAAGGTCTCCACTGAAATACCACTACACACGACCATTGGACCATAGCAGGAAGGTCTCCACTGAAATACTACTACACATGACCATGGACCATAGAGAAGGTCTCCACTGAGATACTACTACACATGACCGTGGACCATAGCAGGAAGGTCTCACTGAAATACCACTACACACGACCATGGACCATAACAGGAAAGGTCTCCACTGAAATACCCTCGACCATGGACCACCAACAGGAGGATCTCCATTGAAATACCACTAGCAGACCATGAACCATAGCAGGAAGATCTCAACTGAAATACCACTACACACGACCATGGACCATAGCAGGAAGGTCTCACTGGAATACCACTACACATGACCATGGACTCATAACAGGAAGGTCTCCACTGAAATACCACTACACATGACCATGGACCATAACAAGAAGTCTCCACTGAAATTCACTACACATGACCATGGACCATAGCAGGAAGATCTCCAATGAAATACCACTACACATGACCATGGACCATATACAGGAAGGTCTCCACTGAAATACCACTACACACTGACCATGGACCATAGCAGGAAGGTCTCCACTGAAATACCACTAGACATGACCATGGACCATAACAGGAAGGTCTCCACTGAAATACCACTACACATGACCATGGACCATGCAGGAAGGTCTCCACTGAAATACCACTACACATGACCATGGACCATAGCAGGAAGGTCTCCACTGAAATACCACTACACATGACCATGGCCTAACAGGAAGGTCTCCACTGAAATACCACACTAGACATGACCATGGACCATACAGGAAGGTCTCCCACTGAAATACCACTACACACATGACCATGGGACCATAGCAGGAAGGTCTCCACTGAAATACCACTACACATGACCATGGACCATAGCAGGAAGATCTCCACTAAAATACCACTACACATGACCATGGACCATAGCAGGAAGGTCTCCACTGAAATACCACTAGACATGACCATGGACCATAACAGGGAAGGGACTCCACTGGAATACCACTACACGCAATGGCCATGGACCATAGCGGAAGGTCTCCACTGGAATACCACTACACATGACCATGGACCATAGGGAAGGTCTCCACTGGAATACCACTACACATGACCATGGACCATAACAGGGGTCTCCACTAAAATACCACTACACATGACCATGGACCATAGCAGGAAGATCTCACTGAAATACCACTACACATGACCATGCAACCATCAGCAGGAAGGTCTCCACTGAAATACCACTACACATGACCATGGACCATAGCAGGAAGGTCTCCACTGGAATACCACTACACATGACCATGGACCTAGCAGGAAGGTCTCCACTGAAATACCACTAGACATGACCATGGATCCATGTAAACAGGAAGGTCTCCACTGAAATACCACTACACATGACCATGGACCAGTAGCAAAGGTCTCCACTGAAATACCACTACACATGACCATGGACCATAGCAGAAGGTCTCCGCTGAAATACCACTACACATGACCATGGACCATAGCAGGAAGGCTCCACTGAAATACCACTAGACATGACCATGTGACCATAACAGGAAGGTCTCCACTGAAATACCACTCCAAGCACAAGACCATGGACCATAACAGGAAGGTCTCCACTGAGAATACCACTAGACATGACCATGGACCATAACAGGAAAGGTCTCCACTGAATACCACTACCAATGACCATGGACCATAGAGGAAGGTCTCCACTGAAATACCACTACACATGACCATGGACCATAGCAGAAGGTCTCCACTGAAATACCACTACACATGACCATGGACCACTAACAGGAAGGTCTCCACTGAAATACCACTACTCTTGACCATGGACCATAGCAGGAAGATCTCCACTGAAATACCACCACACATGACCATGGACCATGGAAGGTCTCCCACTGAAATACCACTACATGACCACTTGGACCATAGCGGTTGGGTTCTCCACTGGAATACCACTACACAGCACCATGGACCATAGCAGGAAGGTCTCCACTGAAATACCACTACACATGACCATGGACCATAACAGGAAGGAAGTCTCCCCGAAATACCACTGCCATGACCATGGACCATAGCAGGAAGGTCTCCACTGAAATACCACCACATGACCATGGACCATAACAGGAAGGTCTCCACTGAAATACCCCTACACATGACCATGGACCATAGCAGGAAGGTCTCTACTGAAATACCACTACATGACCATGAACCATAGCAGGAGGTCTCACTGAAATACCACTACACATGACCATCGGACCACAACAGGAAGGTCTCCCACTGAAATACCACTACACATGACCATGGACCATGCACAGGAAGGTCTCCACTGAAATACCACTACACATGACCATGGACCAGTAACAGGAAGGTCTCCACTGAAATACCACTAGACATGACCATGGACCATAGCAGGAAGGTCTCCACTGAAATACCACCTACACATGACCAAGTGGACCATAACAGAGAAGTCTCCAACTAATACCACTACACATGACCATGGACCATAACAGAAAGATCTCCACTGAAATACCACTACACATGACCATGGACCATAGCAGGAAGGTCCTCCACTGAAGTACCACTACACATGACCATGGACCACAACAGGAAGGTCTCACTGGAATACCACTACAATGACCATGGACCATAGCAGGAAGGTCTCCACTGAAATACCACTACACATGACCATGGACCATAGAGGAATCTCCACTGAAATACCACTACACATGACCATGGACCATAGCAGGAAGGTCTCCACTGAAATACCACTACACATGACCATGGACCATAGTCAGGAAGGTCTCCACATGAAATACCACTACACATGACCATGGACCATACCAGGAAGGTCTCCACTGAAATACCACTACACATGACCATGGACCATAACAGGGAAGGTCTCCACTGAAATACCACTACACATGACCATGGACCATAGCAGAGGTCTCACTCGCAGGAAGGTCTCCACCAAGTACCACTACACATGACCATGGACCATAGCAGGAAGATCTCCACTGAAATACCACTACACATGACCATGGACCATAGCAGGAAGGTCTCCACTGAAATACCACTAGACATGACCATGGACCATAACAGGGAAGGACTCCACTGGAATACCTACTACACATGACCATGGACCAAGAAGGTCTCCACTGCGGAATACCACTACACTACGACCATGGACCATGGTCTCCACTGGAATACCACTACATATGACTTTTGGACCAGGGGCAAGGTCTCCACTGAAATACCACTACCTGACCATGGACCATAGCGGGAAGATCTCCACTGAAATACCACTAACATGACCATGGACCATGCAGGAGGTCTCCCACTGAAATACCACACATGACCATGGACCATAACAGGGGTCTCTCACTGAAATACCACTACACATGACCATGGACCATAGCAGGAAGGTCTCCACTGAAATACCACTACACATGACCATGGACCATAACAGGAAGGTCTCCACTGAAATACCACTACACATGACCATGGACCATAGCAGGAAGGTCTCCACTGAAATACCACTACACACTACCATGGACCAAGCAGGAAGGTCTCCACTGAAATACCACTACATGCCATGACCATGGACCATAGCAGGAAGGTCTCCACTGAAATACCACTACACATGACCATGGACCATGCAGAAAGGTCTCCACTGAAGTACCACTACACATGACCATGGACCAGCAGGAAGGTCTCCACTGAAATACCACTAGACATGACCATGGGACCATAACAGGAAGGTCTCCACTGAAATACCACTACACATGACCATGGACCATAGCAGGAAGATCTCCACTGAAATACCACTACACATGACCATGGACCATAGCAGAAGTCTCCACTGAAATACCACTCACATGACCATGGACCAGTAACAGGAAGGTCTCCACTGAAATACCACTACACACATGACCATGGGACCATAAGAAGGTCTCCCACTGAAATACCACTACACATGACCTGGACCATAGCAGGAAGGTCTCCACTGAAATACCACTACACATGACCATGGACCATAGCAGGGGTCTCCACTGAAATACCACTACACATGACCATGGACCATAACAGGAAGGTCTCCACTGAAATACCACTAGCACATGACCATGGACCATAACAGAAGGTCTCCTCACTGAAATACCACTACACATGACCATGGACCATAGCAGGAGAAGGTCTCCAATAGCCACTACACACTGACCATGGACCATGGGAAGTCTCCACTGAAATACCACTGACATGACCATGGACCATAGCAGAAAGGTCTCCACTGAAATACCACTACACATGACCATGGACCATGCAGGAAGGTCTCCACTGAAATACCACTACACATGACCATGACCCCATACAGGGAAGGTCTCCACTGAAATACCACTACACATGACCATGGACCATAGCAGGATGGGTCTCCACTGGAATACCACGCTACACATGACCAAGTGGACCCTGCAGGAAGGTCTCCACTGGAATACCACTACACATGACCATGGACCATAGCAGGAAGGTCTCCACTGGAATACCACTACACATGACCATGGACCATAACGAAGGTCTCCACCTGAAAATACCACTACACATGACCATGGACCATAGCAGGAAGGTCTCCTACTGAAATACCACTACACATGACCATGGACCATAGCAGGAAGATCTCCACTGAAATACCACCCCCCATGGCCATGGACCATAACAGGAAGGTCTCCACTGGAATACCACTACAGCATGACCATGGACCATAGCAGGAAGGTCTCCACTGAAATACCACTACACATGACCATGGACCATAACAGGAAGGTCTCCACTGAAATACCACTACACACTGACCATGGACCATGCAGGAAGGTCTCCACGAATACCACTACACATGACCACTGGACCATAGCAGGAAGGTCTCCCACTGAAATACCACTACACATGACCATGACCTTAGCAGGAAGGTCTCCACTGAAATACCACTACACATGACCATGGACCAACAGGAAGGTCTCCACTGAAATACCACTAGACATGACCATGGACCGCAACAGGAAGGTCTCCCACTGAAATACCACTACACATGACCATGGACCATAGCAGAAGGTCTCCACTGAAATACCACTACACATGACCATGGACCATAGCAGGAAGATCTCCACTAAAATACCACTGGCCTGACCATGGACCTACAGAAGTCTCCACTGAAATACCACTACACAATGACCATGGACCATAACAGGAAGGTCTCCACTGAAATACCACTACACATGACCATGGACCATGCAGGAAGGTCTCCACTGAAATCCACTACACATGACCATGGACCATAGCAGGAAGGTCTCCACTGAAATACCACTACACATGACCATGGACCATAGCAGGAAGAGTCTCCACTGAAATACCACTACACATGACCATGGACCACTAGCAGGAAGGTCTCCACTGAAATACCACTACACATGACCATGGACCATAACAGGAAGGTCTCCACTCGTAAATACCACTACTACACATGACTATGACCTAGCAAAATATCCACTGAAATACCTCTACACATGACCATGGATCCATAACAGGAAGATCTCCACTGAAATACCACTACACACATGACCATGGACCATAGCAGAAGGTCTCACTGAAATACCACTACACATGACCATGGACCATAGCAGGAAGGTCTCCACTGAAATACCACTACACATGACCATGACCATAACAGGAAGGTCTCCACTGAAATACCACCGACATGACCATGGACCATAACAGGAAGGTCTCCACTAAAATACCACTACACATGACCATGGACCATAGCAGGAAGGTCTCCACCTGAAATACCACTACACATCGACCATGGACCATAGCAGGAAGGTCTCCACTGAAATACCACTACACATGACCACTGGACCATAGCAGGAAGGTCTCCCACTGAAATACCACTAGACATGACCATGGACCATAACAGGAAGGGACTCCACTGGAATACCACTACACATGACCATGGACCATAGCAGGAAGGTCTCCACTGAATACTTCACCACATACACCGCAATGGACCATAGAGGAAGGTCTCCACTGGAATACCACTACACACTGACCATGGACCATAACAGGAAGCGTCTCCACTGAAATACCACTACACATGACCATGGACCATAGCAGGAAGATCTCCACTGAAATACCACCACACATGCGACCATGACCATGCAGGAAGGTCTCCACTGAAGTCGCCCACTACACATGACCATGGACCATAGCAGGAAGGTCTCCACTGGAAATACCTACCTACACATGACCACTGGACCATAGCAGGAAGGTCTCACTGAAATACCACTAGACATGACCATGGACCACAACAGAAGGTCTCCACTGAGTTCACCACTACACACTGACCATGGACCATAGCAGGGAAGGTCTCCACTGAAATACCACTACACATGACCATGGACCACTAGCAGGAAGGTCTCCACTGAAATACCACTACACATGACCATGGACCATAGCAGGAAGGTCTCCACTGAAATACCACTAGACATGACCATGGACCATAACAGGAAGGTCTCCACTGAAATACCACTACACATGACCATGGACCATAACAGGAAGGTCTCCACTGAAATACCACTAGACATGACCATGGACCACAACAGGAAGGTCTCCACTGAAATGGCCACTACACATGACCATCCATAGGGAAGATCTCCACTGAAATACCACTACACCGATGACCATGGACCATAGCAGGAAGATCTCCACTGGAATACTTTCCACTACACATGACCATGGACCATAACAGGAAGGTCTCCACTGAAATACCACTAGACATGACCATGACCATAACAGGAAGGTCTCCACTGAAATACCACTACACATGACCATGGACCATAGCAGGAAGGTCTCCACTGGAAATACCACTACACATGACCATGGACCATAGAGGAAGTGCTCCACTGAAATACCACTACACATGACCATGGACCATAGCAGGAAGGTCTCCACTGAAAATACCACTAACACATGACCATGGACCATAGCAGGAAGGTCTCCACTAAATACCACTACACATGACCATGGACCATAGCAGGAAGGTCTCCACTGAAATACCACTAGACATGACCATGGACCTCAGGAAGGTCTCCACTGAAATACCACTACACATGACCATAGGACCACGACAGAGAAGGTCTCCACTGGAATACCCTTACTACACATGACCATGGACCATAGCAGGAAGATCTCCACTGAAATACCACTACACATGACCATGGACCATAGCAGGGAAGGTCTCCACTGAAATACCACTACACATGACCACTGGACCATAGAGGAAGGTCTCCACTGAAATACCACTACACACTGACCATGGACCATAACAGGAAGGTCTCCACTGAAATACCCACTAGACACGACCATGGACCATAGCAGGAAGGTCTCCACTGGAATACCACTACACACATGACCATGGGACCATAACAGGAAGGTCTCCACTGAAATACCACTACGACATGACCATGGACCATACTAGGAAGGTCTCCACTGAAATACACTACACATGACCAGGACCATGCGGAAGTCTCCACTGAAATCACCACTACACATGACCATGGACCATAGCAGGAAGGTCTCCACTGAAATACCACTACACATGACCATGGACCATAACAGGAAGCGTCTCCACTGAAATACCACTAGACATGACCATGGACCATAACAGGAAGGTCTCCACTGGAATACCACTACACATGACCATGGACCATAGCAGGAAGGTCTCCACTGAAATACCACTACACATGACCATGGACCATAGCAGGAAGTCTCCACTGAAATCCACTACACATGACCATGGACCAGCAGGAAGATCTCCACTGAAATACCACTACACACATGACCATGGACCATAGCAGGGTCTCCACTGAGAATACCACTGCCACACATGACCATGTACCATAGAGGAAGGTCTCCCCCACTGAAATACACTAGCACATGACCATGGACCATGGCAGGAAGGTCTCCACTGAAATACTACTACACATGACCATGGACCATAGGAAGGTCTCCACTGAAATACCACTACATGACCATGGACCATACCAGGAAGGTCTCCACTGAAATACCACTACCCCGCATGACCATGGACCTAACAGGAAGGTCTCCACTGAAATACCACTACACATGCCTGGACCATAACAGGAAGGTCTCCACTGAAATACCACTTACACATGACCACTGGACCATAGCAGGGTCTCCACTGAAATACCACTGACACATGACCATGGACCATAGCAGGAAGGTCTCCACTGAAATACCACTACACATGACCATGGACCATATAGGAGGGTCTCACTGAAATACCACTACACATGACCATGGACAATAGCTGGGGTCTCCACTGAAATACCACTACACATGACCATGGACCATAGCAGAAGATCTCCACTCAAAATACCTAACTACACACATGACCATAACCATCGGAAGTCTCCCTAAATACCACTAAACATACCATACCTACAGGAAGGACTCCACTGGAATACCACTACACATGACCATGGACCATAGCAGGAAGATCTCCACTGGAAATACCAGCTACACATGACCATGGACCAGGAAGGTCTCTCACTGAAACACTACACATGACCATGGGACCATAACAGGAAGGTCTCCACTGAAATACCCACTACACATGACCATGGACATAGCAGGAAGATCTCCACTGAAATAATGCCACTACACATGACCATGGACCATAGCAGGAAGGTCTCCACTGAAATACTACACACACATGACCATGGACCATAACAGAAGGTCTCCACTGAAATACCACTGACATGACCATGGACCATAGCAGAAAGACTCTGAAATACCACTACACATGACCATGGACCATAGCAGGAAGGTCTCCACTGAAATACCACTACACATGACCATGGACCATAGCCATTGGAAGGTCTCCACTGGAATACCACTACACATGACCATGGACCATAGCAGGGAAGGTCTCCACTGAAATACCACTACACATGACCATGGACCATAACAGGAAGGTCTCCACTGAAATACCACTCACACATGACGCCACATGGACCACTAGCAGGAGGTCTCTCACTGAAATACCACTACACATGACCATGGACCATAGCAGGAAGGTCTCCACTGAAATACCACTACACATGACCATGGACCATAGCAGGAAGGTCTCCACTGAAATACCACTAGCACATGACCATGGGACCATAACAGGAAGGTCTCCACTGAAATACCACTACACATGACCATGGACCACAACAGGAGTCTCCACTGAAATACCACTACACATGGACCATGGACCAACAGGAAGGTCTCCACTGAAATACCACTACACATGACCATGGACTACAGCAGGAAGGTCTCCACTGAAATAAGCCACTACACATGACCATGGACCATAGCAGGAAGATCTCCACTGAAATACCACTACGGCATGACCTACCCATACAGGAAAGGTCTCCACTAAAATACCCCTCACACATACATGACCATGGCCACCAGGAAGGTCTCCACTGAAATACCACTAAACATGACCGATGGACCATAACAGGAAGGTCTCCACTGAAATACCACTACACATGACCATGGACCATAGCAGGAAGGTCTCCACTGAAATACCACTAGACATGACCATGGACCATAGCGGAAAGTCTCCACCGGAATACCACTACACATGACCATGGACCATAACACAGGAAGGTCTCCACTGAAATACCACTACACATGACCATGGACCATCAGGAAGGTCTCCACTGAAATACCACTACACATGACCATGGACCATAGCAGGAAGATATCCACTGAAATACCACTACACATGACCATGGATCATAACAGGAAGGTCTCCACTGAAATACCACTGCACATGACCAGTTGGACCACAGCAGGAAGATCTCCACTGAAATACCACTAGACAGTGACCACGGACCATAACAGGAAGATGTCTCCACTCAGGGATACCACTACACATGACCATGGACCATAGCAGGGAAGGTCTCCACTGAAATACCACTACACATGACCATGGACCATAGCAGGAAGGTCTCCACTGAAATACCACCACACATGACCATGGACCATCAACTAGGAAGGTCTCCACTGAAATACCACTAGACATGCGACCATGGACCATAACAGGGAAGGTCTCCCACTGAAATACCACTACACATGACCATGGACCACTAGGAAGGTCTTCCACTGAAATACCTACACTGACCATTGGACCATAGCAGGAAGATCTCCACTGAAATACCACTACACCGATGACCATGGACCATAGCAGGAAGGTGTCCACTGAAATACCACTGGACGGTATGACCATGGGACCACCAACAGGAAGGACTCCACTGGAATACCACGACACATGACCATGGACCACGGCAGGAAGGTCTCACTGGAATACCACACTTACATGACCATGGACCATAGAGGAAGGTCTCGCACTGGAATACCACCTGCTACGTGACCATGGACCATAACAGGAAGGTCTCCACTGAAATACCACTACACATGACCATGGACCATAGCAGGAAGATCTCCACTGAAATCAGCGCCACTACACATGACCATGGACCATAGCAGGAAGGTCTCCATGAAATACCACTACACATGACCATGGACCATAGCAGGAAGGTCTCACTGGAATACCACTACACATGACCATGGACCATAGCAGGAAGGTCTCCCACTGAAATACCACTAGACATGCCACGGACCATAACAGGAAGGTCTCCACTGAAATACCACTGCACATGACCAAGGGACCATAGCAGGGAAGGTCTCCGACTGAAATACCACTACACTCCGATGGACCACCCAACAGGAAGGTCTCCACTGAAATACCACTGCACGATGACCATGGACCACTTTAGCAGGAAGGTCTCCCCACTGGAATACTCACTAGAACATTACCATGGACCATAACAGGAAGGTCTCCACTGAAATACCATACACATGACCATGGACCATAGCAGGAAGATCTCCACTGAAATATCCACTACACATGACCATGGACCATAGCAGGAAGGTCTCCACTGGAATGCCACTAGACATGACCATGGACCATAGCAGGAAGGACTCCCACTGGAATACCACTGCACACTGACCATGGACCATAACATGGAAGGTCTCACCACTGGAATACCACTACATCATGACCATGGACCATAGAGGAAGGTCTCCACTGGAATACCACTACATCACATGACCACATGGACCATAACAGGAAGGTCTCCACTGAAATACCACTACAGACATGACCATGGACCATAGCAGGAAGGTCTCCACTGGAATACCACTACACATGACCATGGGAACCATAGCAGGAAGGTCTCCACTGCGAAATACCACTACACATGACCATGGACCATAGCAGGAAGGTCTCCACTGAAATACCACCTACACATGACCATGGGACCATAACAGAAGGCTCTCACTGAAATACCATAGACACGATCCATGGACCATAACAGGAAGGTCTTCCACTGAAATACCACACCATGACCATGGACCATACAGGAAGGTCTCCACTGAAATACCACTACACCATGACCATGGACCATAGCAGGAAGGTCTCCACTGAAATACCACTACACATGACCATGGACCATAGCAGGAAGATCTCCACTGAAATACCACTAACACATGACCATGGGACCATAGCAGGGAAGGTCTCCACTGAAATACCACTAGACATGACCATGGACCATACAGGAAGGTCTCCACTGAATACCTCCTACACACATGACCATGGGACCATAGCAGGAAGGTCTCCACTGAAATACCACTAGACGTGACCATGGGACCATAACAGGAGTAGGTGCTCCACTGAAATACATCACTACTCAGGACCATCGGACCAGCACGGAAGGTCTCACTGAAATACTCACTACATGACCACGGACATAGCAGGTAAAGGTCTCCACTGGGGCAATACCACTACACACGACCATGGACTTCATAACAGGAAGGTCTCCCACTGAAATACCACTACCATGACCATGGACCATAGCAGAAGGGTCTCCACTGAAATATACTTACTCCACCACACATGACCATCGGACCATACGCAGGAAGGTTTCACTGAAATACCACTACACATGACCATGGACCACAACAGGAAGGTCTCCACTGAAAATACCACTACACACTGACCATGGACCATAACAGGAAGGTCTCCACTGAAATACCACTACACATGACCATGGACCATAGCAGGAAAGGTCCTCCACTGAAATACCACTACACTGACCATGGACCATAGCAGGAAGATCTCCACTGAAATACCACTACACATGACCATGGACCATAGCAGGAAGGTCTCCCACTGAAATGCCACTACACATGACCATGGACCATGGGCCAGGAAGGTCTCCCACTGAAATACCACTAGACAGTGACTATGGACCACAGCAGGAAGGTCTCCACTGAAATACCACTACACATGACCATGGACCATGCAGCAAGAAAGGTCTCCACCGAAATACCACTACACATGACCATGGACCATAAGCCAGGAAGGTCTCCACTGAAATACCACTACCACATGACCATGGACCATAGCAGGAAGATGTCCATACTGAAATACCACTATGAAACATGACCATGGGACCATAGCAGGAAGGACTCCACTGGAATACCACTACACATGACCATGGACCATAGCAGAAGGGAAGGTCTCCACTTGGAAATACTATCTACACATGACCATGGACCATAAAGAAGAATCTCCACTGGAATACCACTACGACATGACCATGGACCATAGCAGGAAGGTCTCCACTGAAATACCACTACACACCACTTGACCATGGACCATAGCAGGAAGGTCTCCCACTAGAAATACCACTACACGCTGACCATGGGACCATAGCAGGAAAGTCTCCACTGAAATACCACCTACACATGACCATGGGACCATAACAGGAAGGTCTCCACTGAATACACTACACATGAAACACCACTACCACCTGTGGACCATAGCAACAGGGAAGGTCTCCACTGAAATACCACTTGCACATGACCATGTGACCATCACAGGAAGATCTCACTGAAATACCACTACACATGACCATGGGACCATAGCAGGAAGATCTCCACTGAAATACCACTACACTGACCATGGACCATGGACAGGAAGGTCTCACTGAAATACCACTACAATTCATGACCATGGACCATACATGGAAGGTCTCCACTGAAATACTCACTAGACATGACCATGGACCATGGTCAGGAAGGTCTCCACTGAAATACCACTGCACATGACCATGGACCATCAGCAGGAAGGTCTCACTGGAATACCACTAGACATGACCATGGACCATAACAGGAAGGTCTCCACTGAAATACTTTTTCACTACACATGACCATGGACCATAGAGTGGAAGTCTCCCACTGAAATACCACTACACACTGACTACTTGGACCATAGCAGAAGATCTCCACTGAAATACCACTACACAATGACCATGGACCATGAACAGGAAGGTCTCCACTGAAATACCACTACACATGACCATGGACCATAGCAGGAAGGTCTCCCACTGAAATACTCACTACACATGACCATGGGACCATGACAGGAAGGTCTCACTGAACTACCACTAGACACACTGACCATGGACCATAGCAGGAAGGTCTCCACTGGAATACCACTACACATGACCATGGGACCATAGCAGGAAGGTCTCCACCTGAAATACCACTACACATGACCATGGACCATAACAGGAAGGTCTCCACTGTCAAATACCACTACACATGCCATGGACCATAACAGGAAGGTTCCACTGAAATACCCGCTACACATCGACCATGGACCCTAAGGCAGGAAGGTCTCCACTGAAATACCACTACACACGACCATGGACCATAGCAGGAAGATCTCCACTGAAATACCACTACACATGACCATGGACCATAGCAGGAAGGTCTCCACTGAAAATACCACTAGACATGACCATGGACCATAACAGGAAGGACTCCCACTGGAATACCACTGCCACATGACCAGTGGGACCATAGCAGGAAGGTCTCTACTTGGAATACCACTTCCACACATGACCATGGGACCATAGAGGAAGGTCTCCACTGAATACCACTCACACATGACCATGGACCATAACAGGAAGGTCTCCACTGGAATTCCACTACACATGACCATGGACCATAGAGGAAGATCTCCATTTCTGGAAATACCACTACACATGACCATGGGACCATGCAGGAAGGTCTCCACTGAAATACCACAGCACATACCATGGACCAGATCGCAGCAGGGAAGGTCTCCACTGGAATCTACCACCACCATGACCATGGACCAGAGGAAGGTCTCCACTGAAATACCACTACACATGACCATGGACCATAACAGAAGGTCTCCACTGAAATACCACCTAGACATGACCATGGACCATAGCAGGAAGGTCCTCCACTGGAATGGCCACTACACATGACCATGGACCACCAGCAGGAAGGTATCCACTGAAATACCACTACACATAGACCATGGACCATAAAGCAGGAAGGTCTCCACTGGAATACCACTTCAGACATGACCATGGACCATAAGCCAGGAAGGTCTCCACTGAAATACCACTACACATGATCCATGGACCATAACAGGAAGCTCTCACTGAAATACCACTACACATGACCATGGACCATCACACAGGAAGGTCTCCACTGAAATACCACTGGGCCGGGCGACCATGGACCATAGCAGGAAGATCTCCACTAAATACTCACATGACCATTCATGAGAGGTCTCACTGAAATACCACTACACATGACCATGGACCAGCAGGAAGGTCTCACTGAAATACCACTAGACAATGACCATGGACCATAACAGGAAGGTCTCCACTGAAATACCACTACACTGACCATGGACCATAGCAGGAAGGTCTCCACTGAAATACCACTACACACCTGACCATGGATCATAGCAGGAAGGTCTCCACTGAAATACCCACACTACAACCCTGGACCATAAAAGCAGGAAGGTATCCACTGGGAAATACCACTACAGACATGACCATGGACCATAGAGGGGTCTCCTATTGAAATACCACTACACATGACCATGGACCATAACAGGGAAGGTCTCCACTGAAATACCACTACACATGACCATGGACCATAGCAGGAAGGTCTCACTGAAATACCACTAGACATGACCATGGACCATGGAGGTCCTCCACTGAAATGGCCACTACACTGACCATGGGACCATGGCAGGAAGATCTCACTGAAATACCATACCTGACCATGGACCAGATTTAACAGGAAGGTCTCACTGAAATACCACTACACATGACCATGGACCATAACAGGGAAGGTCTCACTGAAAATACCACTACACATGACCATGGGACCATAGCAGAAGGTCTCCACCTGAAATACACACTAGGACATGACCATGGACCATTAGCAGGAAGGTCTCACTGAGACGTCACCCTGCACACATGACCATGGGACCAACAGGAAAGGTCTCCCACTGAAATACCACTACACACTGACCATGGACCATAACAGGAAGGTCTCACACTGAAATACCACTACACATGACCATGGACCACTTCAGGAGACTCACTGAAACTCTGCCACTACACATGACCATGGACCACTAGCAGGAAGGTCTCCACTGGAATACCACTACACATGACCATGGACCATAGCAGGGAAGGTCTCCAACGGAAATACCACTACGACATGACCATGGACCATAACAGGAGGTGACTCACTGAAATACCACCTACACATGACCATGGACCATCAAGCGAAGAGGTCTCACTGAAATACCACTACACATGACCATGGACCATAGCAGGAAGGTCTCCGCTGAAATACCAAACTACACATGACCATGGACCATAGCAGGAAGATCTCCCCACTGAATACACTACACATGACCATGGACCATAGCAGGAAGGCTCCACTGAAATACCACTACACATGACCATGGACCACTAGCAGGAAGGTCTCCCCACTGAAATACCACTCAGTGGGCGACCATGGACACATAGAGTGGGGAAGGTCTCCACTGAAATACCACTACCATGACCAAGGGACCACAACAGGAAGGTCTCCACTGAAATGACCACACACACTGACCATGGACCATGTGCAGGAAGGTCTCCGACTGAAATACCACTAGACATGCCATGGACCATAACAGGGAAGGTCTCCCCACTGAAATACCACTCTACACACTGACCATGGACCATAACAGGAAGATCTCCACTGAAATGGCCACTAGACACGACCATGGGACCAGACAGGAAGGTCTCCACTGAAATACCACTACACTTGACCATGGACCATAGAGGAAGGTCTCCACTGAAGCAATACCACCTACACATGACCGTGGACCAGGTAGCGGAAGGTCTCCCACTGAAATACCACACTCTACACATGACCATGGGACCATATTGGAAGGTACTCACACTGAAATACTTTCACACTACATGACCAAGGGACCATGGGCTCCACTGAAATCACCCTACTCAGACCATGGACTATAGCAGGAGGTCTCCCACTGAAATACCAACACACATGACCATGGACCATACAGATAAAAGTACTCCACTGGGAATACCACTAACCACATGCCATGATCCACTAGCAGGGTCTCACTGAAATTACCACTACATGACCATGGACCATAGAGGAAATCTCCACTGAAAATACCACTACACATGACACATGGACCATGCAGGGAAATGTCTCCACTGGAAGTACCACTACACATGACCATGGACCACCAGTGAAGATCTCCACTGAAATACCATCACATACGACCATGGACCATAGCAGGAAGGTCTCCACTGGAAATACCACTACACATGACCATGGACCATAAAAGAGGAAAAGTCTCACTGGAATACCCTACACATGACCATACCCGCGTCCCACTAAATCCATACACATGATACGATACCATAACAAAAGGTCTCCACTGAAATACCACCCACATACCATGACTCAGAAGGTCTCCACCAAAATAAGCTCCTCCTCTTAGAAGGTCTCCCACTAAATACCCCTACACATGACCATGACCCTTCTGGGAAGGTCTCCACTAAATCCCTCACATACCATATGCACATACAAATCTCCACCAAATACTGCACTAACCAAAACCTTGGAAAGGTCTCCACTGAAATACCTCGAATACAATCAGAATTCTCTTTGGAAATACCCCCATGACCATAAAGGAAGATCTCCACTAACTACACATTTTACCTAGAGAAATCTCCACTAATTTACCATCGGTATCCCACATACCATCCTTAGTCTCCACTGAATTTTCACTACCATACTTGGTTCCCTGAAATACCTCAACATGACCATGACCTTAGCAGGAAGGTCTCCCACTGAAATACCACTGGAGCACCGGCCATGACCATAGCAGGAAGGTCTCCTAATACCACTACACGCATTATGGACCATAACAGGAAGGTCTCATGAAATGTTTTCTTTACCCGTGCTGGACCGCCAGGAAGGTCTCCCGCCATTACCTACACGCGATATGACCACTAGCAGGAAGATATCACTGAAGCCATTTCCATGACCCGACCCCCATAACGGAAGGTCTCCACTTAAATGCCACTACACTACTTACCTCCCCATTCTGAATCCACCACTGGACATGACCATGACCACACAGGAAGGTCTCCACTCCGTACCCCACACACACATGACCATGGACCCCAGCAAGGTCTCCCACTGAAATACCACCCACGCGCCATGACCCCAGCAGGGAAGGTCCCTTCTCCATACCATATTGAAATTCCACTGCATCTTACTACAACATCTCCCCCTTTTACTGAGTCTCACTAAAATCACCTACCCCCATATATACCCCACTGTAGAGATCTCACTCAAATACCTACAAACCTGGAGGCCATGACTTTGGAACAGTCTCCCTTAAAGCCCCACTGCACACACGCGACCATGGACCATGCCAGGAAGGTCTCCACTGAAATACCACATGCAGCCATGACCATAGCAGGAAGGTCTCCTAATACCACCACCCACATGACCATGACCAAACAGAGGAAGGTCTTTCCCTGAATCCCACTACACCTTACATATGACCATAACAGGAAGGTCTCACTGAAATACCCCACACCACATGCTACCAAGACCATGGCAGAAAGATCTCCCCACTGAAATACCACTACACGGCCATGACCACCATGGAAATCTCTTCTAAATACCACTACACATGACCACATGCAGGAAGGTCTCACTTCAATCCACCACTAACATACCATACTAAGGGTCTCCCTAAATCTACTGCATGACCATGGTCATTCGAAGGGTCTCCACTCAATACCTCTGCTTTCACCCATGGACCATGGCAGGAAGATCTCACTGAAATGCCACTACACGCATTGACCACCTTGAGAGAGGTCACATGCCTGCACGCTGATATGACTGTTACCGTCGGAAGGTCTCCACTAAATACTGAATGGCCGCAGACTATGCCATAGTCTCCACTGATTCCCTACAATGACCTGACCTTGAGTTCTCCATCTGCGAACACCTGGACCCATACCATTTTCCCCAATCCTCTCAATACATGACCATAAAGAATTCTCCACCAAATCTCACCTCACCACGACCATGACCCTGAGGAAGATCTCCACTGAGCCACCACACATGACTCGGTTCCATGTCGGAAGGTCCACTAAATACCTACTTTTCAAGGTCTTATCTCCTGGACCTTCACCTTAGCAGGAAGATTCTCACTGAAATCTTCACCAGCCCTACTACCACCGGAGGGTCTCCCTAAACCCTACACCCATTACCATACCATCGATTCTCCACTAAATACCCCCCTTACCATACAGAGGTCACTCACTAACCCCACACCCATTACGACCCTGCGGGAAGTCTCCCCACTGAAATATCCCCACTACACTCGACCATGACCTTGAATCCCTGAAATCATCCTCACCCTTTACCCATGACCCGATCTCACCACTGAAATCACTCATACCACCATACAAGTCTCTAATTACATCCTGAATACCACCACACACACCTCCCCTAGCATGAAGATCTCCACTGAATACCTCACGCACCATACCTGCACTTGAAGGTCTCACTAAATACCGCCGTACCATGGTTCTGTTGTGGAGGAGTCACTAACTACTAGACACTGACCATGGACCACAGGAAAGTCTCACTGAAATACCCTACACGGCCGCCAGACCATATAGGAAGGTCTCACTGAAATGCCCTAGACATGACCATGACCATAGCAGGAAGGTCTCACTGGAATCACCACACATGACCATGGACCATAACAGGAAGGTCTCACTGAAATACCTACACGCGATATGACCATAGCAGGAAGATCTCCCACTGAAATATACCACTACACATGACCATGACCATAGCAGGAAGGTCTCCTGAAATACCACTACAACCCCCCGATCGAAGTCTCCCATCCCCACCCACTTGTCCAAATCATACCATGACCATGCACGAGGGTCTCGCAAATCCCTCCCACACTTCGGACCCACTAAGATCTCCTAAATACCCTCCACATACCTCGACCATAGCAGGAAGGTCTCCTGAAATACCACTAGACCACCATGACCATAGAGAGGTCTCCACAATACCACTACACATGACCATGACCATGAAGGATCTCCACTGAAATACCACTACACCGTACATACCCTGGAAGGTCTCCACTGAAATACCACTACACACTACCATGACCATAACAGGGAAGTCTCCACTGAAATCCACTACACATACCATGACCATAGCAGGAAGATCTCCACCTGAAATACCCTCCCACATGACCATGACCATGGCAGGAAGGTCTCCACTGAAATACCCACTACACATGACCATGACCATAGGTCTCCACTGAATACCACTGCGCGTACCATGACCATCCGAGGTCTCCACTGAAATACCACTACACATGACCATGACCATACGGAAGTCTCACACTAATACCACTACACATACCATGACCATAAGAAGATCTCCCTTTCGAAATACACTACACATGATCATACCATGTGGGAAGGAGTCTCCACTAAAATACCACCACTCACTACCATGACCATAGCCAGGAAAGGTCTCCCACTGAAATACCACTACACCACATGACCATGGACCATAGCAGGGAAGGTCTCACTGAAATACCACACTACACACATACCATAATGGAGGTCTCCCAAATCCACTACACCGACCATGGACCATAGGGTCTCCACAAATACCACTACACATACCATGACCATAGAAGGTCTCCACTGAAATACCCCCACTACCCGCGTACCATGGACCATGGCGGAAGTCTCACTGAAATACCACTACACATACCATGACCCCGAGGGGAGGTCTCCACTGAAAACCACTCACATACCATGACCTGTAAGGTCTCCCGACCTAGTCACTACCATACCATAGCAGGGAAGGTCTCCACTGAAAACCACTACTCGACCACTCGTCTCCACCCCTCCCCCCTGTAGGAAGGTCTCACACTGAATCCCCCCTACACATGACCATGGACCATACGAGTTCCACTGAAATACCACTACACACATGACCATGACCGTCGCAAAGGTCTCCACTGAAATACCACTACACCTACCATGACCATAGCAGCTCACAATCCTCCCCTGGCTTGGAGGGTCTCACTGAAATACCACTACACATGACCATGACCCAGCCAGGATCTCCACTGAAATACCACTACACATGACCATGGACCACAACAGGAAGGAGTCTCCCTGAAATGCCACTAACATGACCATGGACCCCTAAGGAAGTCTCCACTGAAATACCACTACATACCATGCGGGTCTCCACTGGAAATACCACTACGCTACCCATGACCATAGCAGGAATCTCACTAAATATAAACCATGACCATATGGGAAGGTCTCCCACTGAAATACCACTAGACATTGACCATGACCCTGTGGAAGGACTCCACTGGAATACCATGTGACCATGGACATAGCAGGAAGGTCTCCTGGAATACCACTACACATGACCATGGACCATAGGAGGAGGGTCTCACTGATACCACTACCCATGACCATGACCATAACAGGAAGGAGTCTCCCTGAAATGCCACTACCTTATGGACCATGACAGAGGGATCTCCACTGAAAATACCACTACACATGACCATGACCACCCGCAGAAGGTCTCCACTGAAAATACCCACTACCGACCATGAACCACCTATCTCCACTAAATACCACTCCACTACTAAGTCTCCCCTTAATACCACTAACATACCATACCTACGGATCACCATATAAAATTACCTTTGAGGAAGTCTCCACTCAAATACCACTACCATCATATGACCATGCAAGGAAGGTCTCCACTAAAATACCACTACACATGACCTACCCCTGCAGGAAGGTCTCACTGAAACCACCACTAACATGACCATGGACCGCAACGGAAGGTCTCACCGCAGACATACCACTACACATGACCATGGACCATAGCAGGAAGGTCTCCACTGAATCGCCACTACACATACCATACCATAGGTCCACTACTACACATGACCATGACCATAACAGGAAGGTCTCACTAAATACCTACACCACCATGACCACCACAAAATCTCCACTAAATACCACTACACATGACCATGACCATAGCAGGAAAGGTCTCCACTGAAATACCACTACACATACCATGGATCCATTTCCCAGCAGGAGGTCTCCACACATACCCCTACCCTACCCTTAGCAGAGGTCTCCACTGAAATACCACTGGAACGCTACCATGACCCATAACAGGAAGGTCTCCCACTAATACCACTACACACACATACCCATGCGGTCCCCTAAATCACCACTACCCACCTGACCATTACCCTAAGGAAGGTCTCCCCAAATCCCTCCTACCATGACCACCCCCAAAGAGTCTCCACTGAAATGCCACTACACTACCCACCAACAGGAAGGTCTCCACTGAAAGCTCCCCTACACCAGCCACCCTCTCCACTGAATACACTACCACCTTACCCATCTCCTTATCCCTCATACCATGACCATAAATCTCCCACTGACACCCTACACCTACCATATTCAGAAATCTCCCTAAATCCCACATGACCATGGACCTCTTGGTCTCCAAACTAAATACCACTACGCATACCTTCGACCATAACAGGAAGGTCTCACTAAATACCACTACACACATGACCTGGACCATCGCGGGAGGGGTCTCCACTGAAATACCACTAACATGACCATGACCCTCATGCAGGAAAGTCTCTGAATACCACTACACATACCATGACCTAGTCCAAATACCACTACCGTGACCATGACCATACCGGAAGGTCTCACTGAAATACCACTACACATACCATGACTTGGCAAATTCCTGAAATACCACTCACATACCATATTGTCTCCACTGAAATACCACTACACTCCTGGCCTTAGCAGGAAGGTCTCACTGAAATACCACTAACATACCATGACCTACGGAAGATCTCCACTAAATACCACTACACATCATACTAGCAGGAAGTTCTCACTCAAATACCGCTACCGATGCCTACCATGCAAGGCCTCCCCACTAAATACCACCTACCATGACCATATCTCCACTAACTCCCTAACGTGACCATTTCTTCCTCCCCTCGGGGTCTCCCACTCGAATCCACTACACATACCTTGGACCTGCATGCAGGAAAGATCTCCGCGCATCCCTCACATACCATACTGAGGGTCTCCACTGAATCCTCCATGACCATGACATACAGAACCCACTGAATCCATACCTACCATACCTAGGAAGGTCTCCACTGAATCCACTCCATCCTGAAAGGTCTCCACTGGAATACCACTACACACTGACCATGGACCATAACAGGAAGGTCTCCACTGAATACTCACTACACATGACCATGACCACTGCAAAATCTCACTAAATACCACTACACATGACCACTGACCATCAGGGGTCTCCATCCCACTACCCATACCACTGACCATAGCAGGAAAGGTCTCCCTAATCCACATGAGGCCATGACCACTTCGAAGTCTCCACTAAATCACTAGACTACCATGGACCCCTAACAGCAAAGGTCTCGCACTGAAATACCCTACACATGACCATGACCATAGCAGGAGAGGTCTCACTGAAATACCACTACACATGACCATGACCTAAGTCTCCCTGAAATACCCTACACTGACCATACCTGTCTCCACTAAATACCACTGCTACACAGGAAGGTCTCCACTCATATCATACAATGACCATGCACCTGGAGGAAGGTCTCACTAAATCCCACTAGCATACCATGACCCTCAACAAGGGTCTCCACTCAAAATACCACTACACATACCATGACATGGAATCTCCACTCAAATACCCCCGACCATGACCATAGCAGATCTCCACTGAAATACCACTACACACTACATACCATAGGAGGGTCTCCACTATTCACATGACCATGGACCATAGCAGGAAGGTCTCTCACTGAATACCATACACATGACCATGGACCATAGCAGGAAGGTCTCCACTGAAATACCACTAGACATGACCATGGACCATAGCAGGAAGGTCTCCACTGGAATACCACTACACAGATGACCATGGACCATAACAGGAAGGTCTCCACTGAAATACCACTACACATGACCATGGACCATAACAGGAAGGAGTCTCCACTGAAATACCACTACACATGACCATGGACCATAGCAGAAGATATCCACTGAAATACCACTCCACATGACCATGGACCATAGCAGGAAGGTCTCCACTGAAATACCACTACACATGACCATGGACCATATGCAGGAAGGTCTCCACTGAAATACCACTAGACATGACCATGGACCACTCAGGAAGGACTCCACTGGAATACCACTACACATCGACCATGGACCATAGCAGGAAGGTCTCCACTGGAATACCACTACACATGACCATGGACCATAGAGGAAGGTCTCCACTGGAATACCACTACACATGACCATGGACCACAGCAGGAAGATCTCCACTGAAATCCACCACTACACATGACCATGGACCATAGCAGGAAGGTCTCCACTGAAATACCACTACACATGACCATGGACCATATTAGGAAGGTCTCACTGGAATACCACTAGACATGACCATGGACCATAGAGGAAGGTCTCCACTGAAATACCACTACACATGACCATGGACCATAACAGGAAGGTCTCCACTGAAATACCACTACACATGACCATGGACCATAACAGGAAGGTCTCCACTGAAATACCACTAGACATGACCATGGACCATAGCAGGAAAGTCTCCACTGAATACCACTACACATGACCATGGACCATAACAGGAAGGTCTCCACTGAAATACCACTACACATGACCAATGGACCATAGCAGGAAGATCTCTCACTGAAATACCACTACACATGACCATGGACCATAGCAGGAAGGTCTCCACTGAAATACCACTAGACATGACCATGGACCATAGAGGAAGGTCTCCACTGAAATACCACTACACATGACCATGGACCATAGGCAGGAAGGTCTCCACTGAAATACCACTACACATGACCATGGACCATAGCAGAAGGTCTCCACTGAAATACCACTAGACATGACCATGGACCATAACAGGAAGGACTCCACTGGAATACCACTACACATGACCATGGACCATAGCAGGAAGGTCTCCACTGGAATACCACTACACATGATACCATGGACCATAGAGGAAGGTCTCCACTGGAATACCACTACACATGACCATGGACCATAGCAGGAAGATCTCCACCTGAAATACCACTACACATGACCATGGACCATAGCAGGAAGGTCTCCACTGAAATACCACTACACATCGACCATGGGACCATGCGGAAGGTCTCACTGAATACCACTAGACATGACCATGGACCATAGAGGAAGGTCTCCACTGAAATACCACTACACATGACCATGGACCCATAACAGGAAGGTCTCCACTGAAATACCACTAGACACACCATGGACCATAGCAGGGAAGGTCTCCACTGGAATACCACCACACATGACCATGGACCATAACAGGAAGGTATCCACTGAAATACCACTACACATGACCATGGACCATAGCAGGAAGATCTCCACTGAAATACCACTACACATGACCATGGACCATAGCAGGAAGGTCTCCACTGAAATACCACTAGACATGACCATGGACCATAGAGGAAGGTCTCCACTGAAATACCACTACACATGACCAGCAGGTCTCCACTGAAATACCACTACACATGACCATGGACCATAGCAGGAAGATCTCCACTGAAATACCACTACACATGACCATGGATCATAGCAGGAAGGTCTCCACTGGAATACCACTACACAGTACCATGGACCATAGAGGAAGGTCTCCACTGGAATACCACTACACATGACCATGGACCATAGAGGAAGGTCTCCACTGGAATACCACTACACTGACCATGGACCATAGAGGAAGGTCTCCACTGAAATACCACTACACATGACCATGGACCATAGCAGGGAAGATCTCCACTGAAATACCACTACACATGACCATGGACCATAGCAGGAAGATCTCCACTGAAATACCACTACACAATGACCATGGACCATAACAGGAAGGTCTCCACTGAAAGGCCACTACACATGACCATGGACCATACAGGAAGGGTCTCCACTGAAAGGCCACTACACATGACCATGGACCATCAGGAAGGTCTCCACTGAAATACCACTACACATGACCATGGACCATAGCAGGAAGATCTCACTGAAAGGCCACTAGACATGACCATGGATCATAGAGGAAGGTCTCCACTGAAAGGCCTCTATACATAATAAGGTAAATGTCTTCCAGGGTCTTGCCTAAAAAAATGACAAAATACAAACTAGTGCCTGTAATGACCGTGGTCTTTAAATGTCAATAAGAAAAACAGCAAAACCAAGTGTGTAGCTCCCAGCATGACCTGTAACAGTCATCAACCAGAGCAAGACAACATAACATGTATGTAGCAAAACATGTTTTCCAACATCTAACTGTAGGGTGCCAGGTGTGATACGCAGCATCCTGGAAAGACACTTAACCTGCTGGTGTGAGGAAGTAGTCCTTGAGGTTGTTGTACACGTCTATAGCAACTCTGGTTGCCCTGTCTGCCGGCATGTTTCTTTGGATCCAGAAACTGGTGTCCCCCTTGAACCAGCTGTCTCACTCTCCAGACGCAGGTCCCCAGTGGGGTGGAGGGCTCAACAAACATGGGGTGGATGCATCGTGTTGATGACTGTGGTGTCAGTGTCTGTGGTGTCAGTGTCTGTGGTGTCAGTGTCTGTGTCTGTGGTGTCAGTGTCTGTGTCTGTGGTGTCAGTGTCTGTGTCTGTGGTGTCAGTATCTGTTGTCAGTGTCTGTGTTGTCAGTGTCTGTGGTGTCTGTGTCTGTGGTGTCAGTGTCTGTGTCTGTGGTGTCAGTGTCTGTGGTGTCAGTGTCTGTGGTGTCAGTGTCTGTGGTGTCAGTGTCTGTGGTGTCAGTATCTGTTGTTAGTGTATGTGTTGTCAGTGTCTGTGGTGTCAGTGTCTGTGTCTGTGGTGTCAGTGTCTGTGTCTGTGGTGTCAGTGTATGTGGTGTCAGTATCTGTGTCTGTGGTGTCAGTATCTGTGGTGTCAGTATCTGTGGTGTCAGTATCTGTGTTGTCAGTGTCTGTGGTGTCAGTATCTGTGGTGTCAGTATCTGTTGTCAGTGTCTGTGGTGTCAGTGTCTGTGTCTGTGGTGTCAGTGTCTGTGTCTGTGGTGTCAGTGTCTGTGGTGTCAGTATCTGTGGTGTCAGTATCTGTGTTGTCAGTGTCTGTGGTGTCAGTATATGTTGTTTGTGTCTGTGGTGTCAGTGTCTGTGTCTGTGGTGTCAGTGTCTGTGGTGTCAGTATCTGTGGTGTCAGTGTCTGTGGTGTCAGTATCTGTGGTGTCAGTATCTGTGTTGTCAGTGTCTGTGGTGTCAGTATCTGTTGTCTGTGTCTGTGGTGTCAGTGTCTGTGTCTGTGGTGTCAGTGTCTGTGGTGTCAGTATCTGTGTTGTCAGTGTCTGTGGTGTCAGTGTCTGTGTTGCAAATGTGGTTGTGGAGAGCCACGCAGTCCTTCACAATGGTCTCAGCTTTTTTCTGAGGGCAACCTCAAGGTCTCGTCCCAGGATCCTCCATCTTGCAGCAAGGATCACAAAGCAGATCTCGGGAAACCTTTAAATAAACAAAGCAGCTTCCCGTTAGTATTGAACAGGAATATGAAGGCTATCAAACTGTAACTGTGTAGCCTCTGCTTTGGGCATACTGTAGGCCCCAATCCTCTTACTGGGATGCCAGATCACGTTTATGTGACATATAATTACAACGTCTATATTGGTATCATTTTCACATCATATGTATAGTCACATGTATTTAGCCTATATTAGCTGGATATGGTCCCATCAGGTTTACCATCAGAGGGAATGCTCTTGAATCCCACGAAGACATATGGGCTTGGTGTTGGCTCGAATCCCACGAAGACATATGGGCTTGGTGTTGGCTCAAGATCTCCACGAAGACATATGGGCTTGGTGTTGGCTCAGATCCACGAAGACATATGGACTTGGTGTTGGCTCAATCCCACCGAAGACATATGGGCTTGGTATTGGCTCGAATCCCACAAAGACATATGGGCTTAGGTTTCCTCGAATCCACCGAAGACATATGGGCTTGGTGTTGGCTCGAATCCCACGAAGACATATGGGCTTGGTGTTGGCTCGAATCCCACGAAGACATATGGGCTTGGTGTTGGCTCGAATCCCACGAAGACATATGGGCTTGGTGTTGGCTCGAATCCCACGAAGACATATGGACTTGGTGTTGGCTCGAATCCCACGAAGACATATGGGCTTGGTGTTGGCTCGAATCCCACGAAGACATATGGGCTTGGTGTTGGCTCGAATCCCACGAAGACATATGGGCTTGGTGTTGGCTCGGATCCCACGAAGACATATGGGCTTTGGTGTTGGCTCGAATCAACGAAGACATATGGGCTTGGTGTTGGCTCGAATCCACGAAGACATATGGGCTTGGTGTTGGCTCGAAATCCCACCGAGGCATATGGGCTTGGTGTTGGCTCGAATCACCGAAGACATATGGGCTTGGTGTTGGCTCGAATCCACGAAGACATATGGGCTTGGTGTTGCTCAAAATCCACGAAGACATCATAGGCTTGGTGTTTGGGTCCCGGACAAACACTCTGGCCTAGACAAAACAAAACAGAAAATTCCAACGCCCGCTGAAGCAAGTCATTCAAATCTGCCAACCGACATCCAAAAGTATTGAAAATGTATTTTCTCATCAATGCTTCGCATAGGTTGGACAAGAGACGTGTATTCTCCATCGGTCCCCTCTTTGTTCAGTGGATGGAACTCGACATTTTTCTCCGGTCGTTTTCTTTCCTTCTCTCCTGAGTAGTAAGAGCAGTTCAAGCCGTTGCTGCTTCAAGCTCTAGCCATTGCAATTCATAGAGAGAAATGTTTGCTTCTGCTTCTTTGGCTAAAAGAGCGTCGTAAAGCATTGGAACACCAGACTAGCCAGACATGTAGCTAGCTAACTAGTATTTGTAAACAGAAAGGCATATAACACCGTCCCAAGCTCCCCAGCCCCCTAGTGGATATACATTACACAAGGCGGACTTCCTCTCTGGGTGACGCATAGCGATGATGTGTGTACAAAAGCACGCTGCCACAAAAAAACAGACTCGCCCTTGCACATGCATGCACGTTGATCAACGGGTGAATCCACCTCAACCTAACGTAGCCACCTCAACCTAATGCAGCCACCTCAACCTAACGTGAGCCACCTCAACCTAACGTAGCCACCTCAACCACGTAGCCACCTCAACTTCCGTACGCCACCTAACCCTACGTAGCCACCTTAACCTAACGGAGCCACCTTAACCCTACGGAGCCACCTTAACCTAACGGAGCCACCTTAACCTAACGTAGCCACCTCAACCTAACGTAGCCACCTCAACCTAACGCCTTACCTCAACCTAACGTAGCCACCTCAACCTAACGTAGCCACCTTAACCTAACGTAGCCACCTTAACCTAACGAGCCACCTCAACCTAACGCAGCCACCTCAACCTAACGTAGCCACCTCACTCAACGTAGCTCCACCTCAACCCAACGTAGCCACCTCAACCTAACGTAGCCACCTCAACAACGTAGCCACCTCAACCTAACGTAGCCACCTCAACCTAACGCAGCCACCTCAACCTCAACGTAGCCACCTCAACTACGTAGCCACCTCAACCTAACGTAAGCCACCTCAACCTAACGCTAGCCACCTTAACCTAACGTAGCCCCTCAACCTAATGTCCAGCCACCTCAACCTAACGTCGAGCCACCTCAACCTAACGTAGCCACCTCAACCCTCAACGTAGCCACCTTAACCTAACGGAGCCACCACCTTAACCTAACGGAGCCACCTTAACCTAACGGAGCCACCTTAACCTAACGGAGCCACCTTAACTAACGTAGCCACCTCAACCTACGCAGCCACCTCAACCTAACGTAGCCACCTCAACTGCAACGCAGCCACCTCAACCCTAACGTAGCCACCTTAACCCTACGCTAGCCACCTTAACTAACGTAGCCACCTCAACCTAACGTAGCCACCTTAACCTAACGTAGCGGAGAGTGCTTCCTGATCAGTAGCTGAAGCTCTTTTGTCTTCCTGATTGGCTGCTGGTCAGTCTGTTTGTCTTCCTGATTGGCTGCTGGTCAGTCTGTTTGTCTTCCTGATTGGCTGCTGGTCAGTCTGTTTGTCTTCCTGATTGGCTGCCGGTCAGTCTGTTTGTCTTTCCTGATTGGCTGCCGGTCAGTCTGTTTGTCTTCCTGATTGGCTGCGGTCAGTCTGTTTGTCTTCCTGATTGGCTGCTGGTCAGTCTGTTTTTTCTTCCTGATTGGCTGCCGGTCAGTCTGTTTGTCTTCTTGATTGGCTGCCGGTCAGTCCTGTTTGTCTTCCTGATTGGCTGCGGTCAGTCTGTTTGTCTTCCTGATTGGCTGCCGGTCAGTCTGCTCCCCTCATTCTTTCTGTTCTGCTCCCTCCACAGTGCCTTGACCTTGTGTACAAAAAGCCATCCTCTTCCCTATATAATGCACTTCTTGTACCAGAGCCCCAGGCCCTATCGGCCCCTGGTCAAAATCAGTGTTCTACACGGAATAGGATGCCTTTCTGGGACATAGCTAAGTAGTGCATTCCAACTCCATTCTCTGGAGACTTCCCCCTCTCTGTTCCTGGGTGCAGTGTAGCCTTTTCAACCCTACGTCAAAGGCACAAACAAAACTTGGAAGGACTTTACATTACAGCGGGATAAAGAGGTAATAATATGGACTTTACATTACAGCGGGATAAAGAGGTAATAATATGGACTTTACATTACAGCGGGATAAAGAGGTAATAATATGGACTTTACATTACAGCGATAAAGAGGTAATAATATGGACTTTACATTACAGCGGGATAAAGAGGTAATAATATGGACTTTACATTACAGCGGGATAAAGAGGTAATAATATGGACTTTACATTACAGCGGGATAAAGAGGTAATAATATGGACTTTCACATTACAGCGGGATAAAGAGGTAATAACATGGACTTTTACATTACATTACAGCGGGATAAAGAGGTAATGAATATGGACTTTACATTACAGCGGGATAAAGAGGTAATAATATGGACTTTACATTACAGCGGGATAAAGAGGTAATAATATGGACTTTACATTACAGCGGGATAAAGAGGTAATAATATGGACTTTACATTACAGCGGGATAAAGAGGTAATAATATGGACTTTACATTACAGCGGGATAAAGAGGTAATAATATGGACTTTACATTACAGCGGGATAAAGAGGTAATAATATGGACTTTACATTACAGCGGGGTAAAGAGGTAATAATATGGACTTTACATTACAGCGGGATAAAGAGGTAATAATATGGACTTTACATTACAGCGGGATAAAGAGGTAATAATATGGACTTTTACATTACAGCTGGGATAAAGAGGTAATAACATGGACTTTACATTACATTACAGCGGGATAAAGAGGTAATAATATGGACTTTACATTACAGCGGGATAAAGAGGTAATAATATGGACTTTACATTACAGCAGGGATAAAGAGGTAATAATATGGACTTTACATTACAGCGGGGTAAAGAGGTAATAATATGGACTTTACATTACAGCGGGATAAAGAGGTAATAATATGAACTTTACATTACAGCAACGGGATAAAGAGGTAATAATATGGACCTTACATTACAGCGGGATAAAGAGGTAATGGTATGGACTTTACATTACAGCGGGGTAAAGAGGTAATAATATGGACTTTACATTACAGCGGGATAAAGAGGTAATAATATGGACTTTACATTACAGCCGGGATAAAGAGGTAATAATATGGACTTTACATTACAGCGGGATAAAGAGGTAATAATATGGACTTTACATTACATTGCGGGATAAAGAGGTAATAATATGGACTTTACATTACAGCGGGATAAAGAGGTAATAACATGGACTTTACTTTACATTACAGCGGGATAAAGAGGTAATAATATGGACTTTACATTACAGCGGGATAAAGAGGTAATAATATGGACTTTACATTACAGCGGGATAAAGAGGTAATAATATGGACTTTACATTACATACAGCGGGATAAAGAGGTAATAATATGGACTTTACATTACAGCGGGATAAAGAGGTAATAATATGGACTTTACATTACAGCGGGGTAAAGAGGTAATAATATGGACTTTACATTACAGCGGGATAAAGAGGTAATAATATGGACTTTACATTACAGCGGGATAAAGAGGTAATAATATGGACTTTACATTACATTCGGGATAAAGAGGTAATAATATGGACTTTACATTACATTACAGCGGGATAAATAGGTAATAATATGGACTTTACATTACAGCGGGGTAAGAGGTAATAATATGGACTTTACATTACAGCGGGGTAAAGGAGGTAATAATATGGACTTTACATTACAGCAGGATAAAGAGGTTAATATGGACTTTACATTACATTACAGCGGGATAAAGAGGTAATAATATGGACTTTACATTACAGCGGGATAAAGAGGTAATAATATGGACTTTACATTACATTACGCGGGATAAAGAGGTAATAATATGGACTTTACATTACGTGGGATAAAGAGGGTAATAATATGGACTTTACATTACAGTGGGATAAAGAGGTAATAATATGGACTTTACATTACAGCGGGGTAAAGAGGTAATAATATGGACTTTACATTACAGCGGGATAAAGAGGTAATAATATGGACTTTACATTACAGCGGGATAAAGAGGTAATAATATGGACTTTACATTACAGCGGGATAAAGAGGTAATATCTTAACATTACAGCGGGATAAAGAGGTAATAATATGGACTTTACATTACATTACAGCCGGGATAAATAGGTAATAATATGGACTTTACATTACATTACAGCGGGATAAAGAGGTAATAATATGGACTTTACATTACAGCGGGATAAAGAGGTAATAATATGGACTTTTACATTACATTACAGCGGGGATAAAGAGGTAATAATATGGACTTTACATTACAGCGGGATAAAGAGGTAATAATATGGACTTTACATTACAGCGGTAAAGAGGTAATAATATGGACTTACATTACAGCGGGGTAAAGAGGTAATAATATGGACTTTACATTACAGCGGGGTAAAGAGGTAATAATATGGACTTTACATTACAGCAGGATAAAGAGGTAATAATATGGACTTTACATTACATTACAGCGGGATAAAGAGGTAATAATATGGACTTTACATTACAGCAGGATAAAGAGTAATAATATGGACTTTACATTACAGCTGGATAAAGGGTAATAATATGGACTTTACATTACACGGGGTAAAGAGGTAATAATATGGACTTTACATTACAGCGGGATAAAGAGGTAATAATATGGACTTTACATTACAGCGGGATAAAGAGGTAATAATATGGACTTTACATTACATTACAGCGGGATAAAGAGGTAACAATATGGACTTTACATTACATTACAGCGGGATAAAGAGGTAATAATATGGACTTTACATTACATTACAGCGGGAGGTAAAGAGGTAATAATATGGACTTTACATTACAGCGGGGTAAAGAGGTAATAATATGGACTTTACATTACAGCAGGATAAAGAGGTAATAATATGGACTTTACATTACATTACATCCGGGATAAAGAGGTAATAATATGGACTTTACATTACACGCGGGATAAAGAGGTAATAATATGGACTTTACATTACAGCGGGATAAAGAGGTAATAATATGGACTTTACATTACATTACAGCGGGGTAAAGAGGTAATAATATGGACTTTACATTACAGCGGGGTAAAGAGGTAATAATATGGACTTTACATTACAGCAGGATAAAGAGGTACTAATATGGACTTTACATTACATTACAGCGGGATAAAGAGTTAATAATATAGACTTTACATTACAGCAGGATAAAGAGGTAATAATGTGGACTTTACATTACAGCGGGATAAAGAGGTAATAATATGGACTTTACATTACAGCGGGGTAAAGAGGTAATAATATGGACTTTACATTACAGCGGGATAAAGAGGTAATAATATGGACTTTACATTACAGCGGGATAAAGAGGTAATAATATGGACTTTACATTACATTACAGCGGGATAAAGAGGTAATAATATGGACTTTACACTACATTACAGCGGGATAAATAGGTAATAATATGGACTTTACATTACAGCGGGGTAAAGAGGTAATAATATGGACTTTACATTACAGCGGGGTAAAGAGGTAATAATATGGACTTTACATTACAGCAGGATAAAGAGGTAATAATATGGACTTTACATTACATTACAGCGGGATAAAGAGGTAATAATATGGACTTTACATTACAGTGGGATAAAGAGGTAATAATATGGACTTTACATTACATTACAGCGGGATAAAGAGGTAATAATATGGACTTTACATTACAGCGGGATAAAGAGGTAATAATATGGACTTTACATTACAGTGGGGTAAAGAGGTAATAATATGGACTTTACATTACAGCAGGATAAAGAGGTAATAATATGGACTTTACATTACATTACAGCGGGATAAAGAGTTAATAATATAGACTTTACATTACAGCAGGATAAAGAGGTAATAATATGGACTTTACATTACAGCGGGATAAAGAGGTAATAATATGGACTTTACATTACAGCGGGGTAAATTGGTAATAATATGGACTTTACATTACAGCGGGATAAAGAGGTAATAATATGGACTTTACATTACAGCGGGATAAAGAGGTAATAATATGGACTTTACATTACATTCAGCGGGATAAAGAGGTAATAATATGGACTTTGCACTACATTACAGCCGGGATAAATAGGTAATAATATGGACTTTACATTACAGCGGGGTAAAGAGGTAATAATATGGACTTTACATTACAGCGGGGTAAAGAGGTAATAATATGGACTTTACATTACAGCAGGATAAAGAGGTAATAATATGGACTTTACATTACATTACAGCGGGATAAAGAGGTAATAATATGGACTTTACATTACAGTGGGATAAAGAGGTAATAATATGGACTTTACATTACATTACAGCGGGATAAAGAGGTAATAATATGGACTTTACATTACAGCGGGATAAAGAGGTAATAATATGGACTTTACATTACAGCGGGATAAAGAGGTAATAATATGGACTTTACATTACAGCGGGGTAAAGAGGTAATAATATGGACTTTACATTACAGCGGGATAAAGAGGTAATAATATGGACTTTACATTACAGCGGGATAAAGAGGTAATAATATGGACTTTACATTACAGCGGGATAAAGAGGTAATAATATGGACTTTACATTACAGCAGGATAAATGTGGGTAGAGTTAAAGTGACTATGCATAAATAATTAACAGAGTAGCAGCAGCATAAAAAGAGAGGGTGGGGGGGCAGTGCAAATAGTCCGGGTAGCCATGATTAGCTGTTCAGGAGTCTTATGGCTTGGGGGTAGAAGCTGTTGAGAAGTCTTTTGGACCTAGACTTGTCGCTCCGGTACCACTTGCCGTGCGGTAGCAGGGAGAACAGTCTATGACTAGGGTGGCTGGAAACTTCCTCTGACACCGCCTGGTATAGAGGTCCTGGACGGCAGGAAGCTTGGCCCCAGTGATGTACTGGGTCGTACGCACTACCCTATGTAGCGCCTTACGGTCGGAGGCCGAGCAGTTGCCATACCAGGCGGTGATGCAACCAGTCAGGATGCTCTCAATGGTGCAGCTGTATAACTTTTTGAGGATCTGAGGACCCATGCCAAATCTTTTCAGTCTCCTCAGGGGGAATAGGCTTTGTCATGCCCTCTTCACGATTGTCTTGGTGTGTTTGGACCATGATAGTTCGTTGGTGATGTGGACACCAAGGAACTTGAAGCTCTCAACCTGTTCCACTACAGCCCCGTCGATGAGAATGGGGGCGTGCTCAGTCCTCTTTTTTTTCCTGTAGTCCACAATCATCTCCTTTGTCTTGGTCACGTTGAGGGAGAGGTTGTTATCCTGGAACCACACGGCCAGGTCTCTGACCTCCTCCCTTATGTAGTGTTGTGGTTTCTCTCTTGTTGTGATGTGTGTTTTGTCTTATATTTTTATTTTGAATCCCAGCTCCCGTCCCCCCAGGAGGCCTTTTGCCTTTTGGTAGGCCGTCATTGTAAATAAGAATTTGTTCTTAACTGACTTGCCTAGTTAAATAAAGGTTAAATAAAAAATAAATAAAACTGTGATATTTCAGTTTTTTATACATTTTTTATACATTTAATTTATTTTATAAAAACCTGTTTTTGCTTTGTCATTGTGGGGTATTGTTTGTAAATTGAATGGGAAAAAATAATTAAATCCATTTTAGAATAAGGCTGCAACGTAACAAAATGTGGAAAAAGTCAAGGGGTCTGAATACTTTCTGAATGCACTGTATATTATTTTTTCAGTTTAAAGGGCAATTCAACCTCTTATTCATCATAACCAAACCAGTGTCAACATTTGAAAACATTTGATCTGTGGTTAAAAAAAATAAGGTCCTAAAAACATGCATCTCTGTGACATCACAGAGGATTAAAAGGATTAAAAGTTTAAAACAGTGATTTGCAACGAGTTTCTAGCCCAAGGGATGTCCTTGCTCCCCATGTCACCGTGAATCTCATAATGTTTTAACTTTTGATGATGTCATCGGGTAGAACTTTTTATCTTTATATATTGTTTTCTAAAAAAATGCTCTTTCCATGACATAGACTGGCCAGGTAAACTGCTCTTTCCATGACATAGACTGGCCAGGTAAACTGCTCTTTCCCTGACAGACTGGCCAGGTAAACTGCTCTTTCCATGACATAGATTGGCCAGGTAAACTGCTCTTTCCATGACATAGACTGGCCAGGTAAACTGCTCTTTCCATGACATAGACTGGCCAGGTAAACTGCTCTTTCCATGACATAGACTGGCCAGGTAAACTGCTTTTTCCATGACATAGACTGGCCAGGTAAACTGCTCTTTCCATGACATAGACTGGCCAGGTAAACTGCTCTTTCCCTGACAGACTGGCCAGGTAAACTGCTCTTTCCATGACATAGATTGGCCAGGTAAACTGCTCTTTCCATGACATAGATTGGCCAGGTAAACTGCTCTTTCCATGACATAGACTGGCCAGGTAAACTGCTCTTTCCATGACATAGACTGGCCAGGTAAACTGCTCTTTCCCTGACAGACTGGCCAGGTAAACTGCTCTTTCCCTGACAGACTGGCCAGGTAAACTGCTCTTTCCATGACAGACTGGCCAGGTACAGTGGCTTGTGAAAGTATTCTCCCCCCTTGGCATTTTTCCTATTTTGTTGCCTTACAACCTGATTTTTGGGGAGTTTGTATCATTTGATTTACCCAACATGCCTAACACTTTGAAGATGCAAAATATGTTTTTATTGTGAAACAAACAAGAAATAAGGCAAAAAAAACAGAAAACTTCAGCGTGCATAACTATTCACCCCCCCCAAAGTCAATACTTTGTAGAGCCACCGTTTGCAGCAATTACAGCTGCAAGTCTCTTGGGGTATGTCTCTATACGCTTGGCACATCAGGCCACTGGGATTTTTGCCCATTCTTCAAGGCAAAACTGATCCAGCTCCTTCAAGTTGGATGGGTTCTGCTGGTGTACAGCAATCTTTAAGTCATACCACAGATTCTCAATTGGATTGAGGTCTGGGCTTTGACTAGGCCATTCCAAGACATTTAAATGTTTCCCCTTAAACCACTCGAGTGTTGCTTTAGCAGTATGCTTAGGGTCATTGTCCTGCTGGAAGGTCATCCATCATTCCTTCAATTCTGACCAGTTTCAAAGTACCTGACGATGAAAAACATCCCCACAGCATGATGCTGCCACCACCATGCTTCACTGTGGGGATGGTGTTCTCAGGGTGATGAGAGGTGTTGGGTTTGCACCAGACATAGCGTTTTCCTCAATGGTCAAAAAGCTCAATTTCAGGCTCATCTGACCAGAGTACCTTCTTCCATATGTTTGGGGAGTCTCCCACATGCCTTTTGGCGAACACCAAACGTGTTTGCTTATTTTTTCTTTAAGCAATGGCTTTTTTCTGGCCACTCTTAAAGTGGTCCTATGGACAGATACTCCAATCTCCGCTGTGGAGCTATTCAGCTCCTTCAGGGTTATCTTTGGTCACTTTGTTGCCTCTCTGATTAATGCCCTCCTTGCCTGGTCCGTGAGTTTTGGTGGGTGGCCCTCTCTTGGCAGGATTGTTGTGGCGCCATATTCTTTCCATTTTTGAATAATGGATTTAATGGTGCTCCGTGGGATGTTCAAAGTTTCAGATATTTTTTTATAACCCAACCCTGATCTGTACTTCTCCACAACTTTGTCCCTGACCTGTTTGGAGAGCTCCTTGGTCTTCATGGTGCCGCTTGCTTGGTGGTGCCCCTTGCTTAGTGGTGTTGCAGACTCTGGGGCCTTTCAGAACAGGTGTATATATACTGAGATCATGTAACACTTAGATTGCACACAGGTGGACTTTATTTAACTAATTATGTGACTTCTGAAGGTAATTGGTTGCACCAGATCTTATTTAGGGGCTTCATAGCAAAGGAGGTGAATACATATGCACACACCACTTTTCCGTTATTAATTTTTTAGAATTGTTTGAAACAAGTTATTTTTTTCATTTCACTTCACCAATTTGGACTATTTTGTGTATGTCTATTACATGAAATCCAAATAAAAATCCATTTAAATTACAGGTTGTAATGCAAAAAAATAGGAAAAATGCCAAGGGGGGTGAAAATACTTTTGCAAGGCAGTGTAAACTGCTATTTCCATGACATAGACTGACCAGGTGAATCCAGCTGAAAGCTATGATCCCTTATTGATGTCACTTGTTAAATCCACTTCAATCAGTGTAGGTTAGGTGACAGGTTAAAGAAGGACTTTTAAGTCTTGAGAAAATGTATACATGGATTGTGTATGTGTGCCATTGATGTTGAATGGGCAAGACAAAATATTTAAGTGCCTTTGAACGGGGTATGGTAGTAGGTGCCAGGCCCACCGGTTTGAGTGTGTCAAGAACTTCAATGCTGCTGGGGTTTTCACGCTCAACAGTTTCCCTTGTGTATCAAGAATGGTCCACCACCCACAGGACATCCAGCCAACTTGACACAACTGTGGGAAGCATTGGAGTGAACATGGGCCAGCATCCCTGGGGAACACTTTCAACACATTGAAGAGTCCTTGCCCCGACGAATTGAGGCTGTTCGGAGAGCAAAAGGGGGTGGAACTCAATATTTGGAAGGTGTTCCTAATGTTTTGTACACTCAGTGTACATGATAGAGGGGTAGGGTGGCTAAATTCCAGTAACTTTCCCCAAATTCCTTGGTTTTCCAGACATCCTGGTTGGAAGATTACAAGGGAATAAGCAGGAAATCAGGGACTCCACCAACCAGGATTTCTGGGAAATCTGGGAATTTTGGAACCATATGGAGGGGTAACAGCACAAGAACAATATGGTAGCAGCAATCTCTTTTTTCAAACCCGGGATTCAAACTGGTGACCCTCTGGTTGCTAGCCCCTATCTAACCTCTGACCTCTAGACTACCTCTGCCACCCCTCACTCATCAGATCAGGGTTCCAACTGATCACTAATCATTCAGTAGCTGATCAACTAGCTTGATGTATTTGATGAACCATGCAGAACACTAACCCCTCCCCTCTTCTCCTCTCCAGGAGTAGTTCTCGTGGTGGCTGTGTGGAGCCGCCACCCGCTCCTCAACAACGACGGCTTTTTCTTGCATCTTTCAGTGCTTCTTCTGTCAGCAAGTTCAGCAGAGCTGCTCCTCGTCCGCCGCAGCCAATCACAGCCCAGAGCCCCACCCATGTGACATGGTGAAGATGACCAAGTCGAAGACGTTCCAGGCCTACCTGCCCTCCTGCCATCGCACCTACAGCTGCATACACTGTCGGGCGCACCTGGCCAACCACGATGAACTCATCTCTAAGGTAGGCACACCTGGCCAACCACGATGAACTCATCTCTAAGGTAGGCACACCTGGCCAACCACGATGAACTCATCTCTAAGGTAGGCACACCTGGCCATAAATAGATGTGGATCGTTAACACCTTCAGTTGTCATGATAGATGTGGAGGGTTAACACCTTTAGTTGTCTTGATAGATGTGGATCGTTAACACCTTTAGTTGTCTTGATAGATGTGGAGGGTTAATTCCTTTAGTTGTCTTGATAGATGTGGAGGGTTAACACCTTTTAGTTGTCTTGATAGATGTGGAGGGTTAACACATTTAGTTGCTTGATAGATGTGGAGGGTTAACACCTTTAGTTGTCTTGATAGATGTGGAGGGTTAACACCTTTAGTTGTCTTGATAGATGTGGAGGGTTAACACCTTTAGTTGTCTTGATAGATGTGGAGGGTTAACTCCTTTAGTTGTCTTGATAGATGTGGAGGGTTAACACCTTTAGTTGTCTTGATAGATGTGGAGGGTTAACACCTTTAGTTGTCTTGATAGATGTGGAGGGTTAACTCCTTTAGTTGTCTTGATAGATGTGGAGGGTTAACACCTTTAGTTGTCTTGATAGAAGTGGAGGGTTAACTCCTTTAGTTGTCTTGATAGATGTGGAGGGTTAACTCCTTTAGTTGTCTTGATAGATGTGGAGGGTTAACTCCTTTAGTTGTCTTGATAGATGTGGAGGGTTAACTCCTTTAGTTGTCTTGATAGATGTGGAGGGTTAACTCCTTTAGTTGTCTTGATAGATGTGGAGGGTTAACTCCTTTAGTTGTCTTGATAGATGTGGAGGGTTAACTCCTTTAGTTGTCTTGATAGATGTGGAGGGTTACCTCCTTTAGTTGTCTTGATAGATGTGGAGGGTTAATTCCTTTAGTTGTCTGATAGATGTGGAGGGTTAACTCCTTTAGTTGGCTCTCCCTATTTTGATTTCTAGACAAACAATTTTTTTGTCTGGTCTTCCCTGTTTTCACATTTAGTGGGTGTCATGGTGGGTGTCTTTTAGGGCCCAGTTGTTGTTGCTAGCCAACCAGTGGACCCCCCCATGAGTGTCTTTCAGAACCCCTCCTAAAACCCAACCTGTTTTGTTTGGTTATTGGTCAGTGACTTTGTTAGTTCCCCTTTCTGTTTGAGCGATAACTTTTGGTTTCTTGCTGGGGAACATAACAATACACTGTCGGGCCAACCACAATGAACTCTCTCTAAGGTAGGCACACATACACACAATGCAAAGCAGTGGTGGTCGGTGCTGTTTATGATGAGGGAGGACCATTTTTTTTATTTTTTATGAGCATGGCCTTATTTCTATTACAGCATATTGGATGACTGTCATTCATATTCCATTCACCCAGCTCAATGTAACATCGATAGGTTTAGGCTACTATATGATATTCTAATGTTCCCTATACCCATCATGAGGTTGCTACAACCTACGAATAAAAGTTTACAACGTAGGTGCACAGGTCGAGAGAAATTGGAGTAATCAAGGTGACAGACAGTGACCCATTCAATCCCGCCTTGCACACTCTTGCCTGCATCTAGCTGATCTAGGGTGTAATCATTAGTCCAACTGTTGCAAACGAGAGTTTCTATTGGACAAATTCAGGTATGTTTATCCCCGTTTTCATTCTGTTTGTTTCCCTTTAAGAAACGTTTTTCAACAGAATAGGCGGAATTAATACAACCCTGATCACATGCAACCACAGTTCATTTTCATAGCAGCCATATAAAAACAGCGTGATCACTTTATCATTGGATAATTCCTTCTCGCATCTACGTGCTCTCCTCTCACCTTTTCCCTTCGCTTGTGGACTTCAGTACGCAGCACATACACAGATTTTTCTACCTTGCCGGTTCAGGGATTCAAACCAGTGACCATTCGATTACTGGCCCAACGCTCTAGGCTACCTGCCTGCCGAGAGAGAGTGAGAGGTTTAAATTATAAAACGGGCAGCAGTGTGAGTCAACCGCTTGTCCGTAGTGAGAAAAGAGATAAACTTAGATTTTTTTGCAAGGACTTATACAGGATACTACCCTTTACATCAAAACCTTCCCTCCAAATAAACATTCCAAACCTAAAAACCTTGATTTTGGACAAAATTACCTGGAAGGATTCTTACTACCGTAGAATCGTTCTCGGCGCGCCTGCCTTCTTCCCCCGCGTCCGGACTTAATAATTTCAAATCGCTTTGAGCCCCTGTACCATCTGTCTTCTACCGGGGGCTTGGGTGTTCCCTCCATGGCTGTGGATCCCCCTCCAGCTACCTCTCCCTGTGTCACGAACGTTGAGAGACGGGTCAGACCAAGGTGCAGCGTGAAAAGCGTACTTGTTTATTTAACTCAAATAAACATACAACAAAACAAGAAACAACGTAACGTGAAGTCCTCCGGCTAAACACATACAAGCCTAACACGGAACACAAACAAGATCCCACAACCCAGGCAGGCAAACTGGCTGCCTAAGTATGATCCCCAATCAGAGACAACGAGCGACAGCTGCCTCTGATTGGGAATCACACCCGGCCAAACATAGAACTACAAAACATAGAGTTTCACACCCTGACCAAACTACCTAGAGAATAACAGTCTCTCCAGGTCAGGGCGTGACACCCTGTCCTAGTCAATCAACTGCCTGGGCACAGCCTGGACCACCACGGCCCCCCTCTGCTTTGCCGTGCTCTCTGGATCAGAGCTCTGTCCCTTTGGCGGTTGTGGCCTGCACGCAGCTGGCGTCTCAGCAGCCCTCTTCTCAGGTGAGTTCTGTGGTTCTGGCCTCGCAATCTGCTTCGAGACATGGCAGAGGCCGGATCATTCCGGTGATTTTGAGAGGGAGTTCGATGGTGAGGCATATATCTGTACCTGGGGCAAAACTTCAGGATATCACCAGGTTGCTTCCCAAGGCTGTGAGTCAATCACTGGGGGCTGATACTGTCATGGTTCATGTGGGGTCAAATGACATTATGAAGGTCAGCTCAGAACAGCTGAAGATGGATTTTAAAGAACTGATTGGGTCTCTACTTGACGCCAACAAACGCCCCATAATGTCTTGCCCTCTGCCCTCCCTAAATCGTGGCATTGAACGGTTCAGCAGACTTTTAGCCCTCCATAACTGGCTACGAGACTATTGCAGCTCTGTGGGTGTAACATTTATTGACAATGTTGATACCTTCTGGAAACAAAGCTCGTATTCTAAGGAGGATGGGATCCACCCAAATCATTTGGGTTCCTGGATCCTTTCACAGCATTATAAGGCTGCGTTGAGACAATGACTTACCAATGACCCAAGTCCAGCTCATTTAATCCCTACTATTGTGTCGCTGAGTTGTCATAATGCTTCAGCAAATGTACATTATCCTAGGGGCGTTGGAAGACAATGTAAGTAACCTAATGTATGTCCCTCTTACTGGTTGGCTATTTGAGCCAGTTAAGGGGGCTTTACAATTCTTAGGTAGGGGAATAACTTTTGCTTCCCTCCAGGCCTGAGGGCACACACCTTCTAGTAGGCTTAAATTGAAGATATGGCAAATAGGAGTGGCAATATCGTCCGCTATTATCCTCAGTAATTTTCCATCCAAGTTGTCAGACCCCGGTGGCTTGTCATTGTTGATAGACAACAATTTTTACTTTACAGAATTCAAAATTACAATCATTCTCTTTCATAATTGGGTCAGCTATTCTTGGATGTGTAGTGTCAGTGTTTGTTGCTGACATGTCATGCCTAAGTTTGCTAATCTTGCCAATGAAAAAATCGTTAAAGTAGTTGGCAATATCTGTGGGTTTTGTGATGAATTCAATGAATGATGGAGCAGAGTTTGCCTTTTTGCCCAAAATTTAATGTAAGGTGCTCCAAAGCTTTTTACTATCATTCTTTGTCCTTTATCTTTGTTTCATAGTGTAGTTTTTTTGTTGTGGAAAATCACTATACTTTATTAAAAATCAAAGGCCTTACAGAGTTTTTGTTACATCAAGAATGACTTTATTTTTAATTCAACAAAGCCAGGTCAATCTGCAGATTGGAACCCCCTCTTCTTCTCTCCCTCCATCTTACATAGTGCCCTCTTCAGTTTCCCGCTCTTTTATTGCTCCGCCCAATTCCTTTGTCTCTGAGGGCGGCTAAATTCGACTTTCATTAAGTTCAGAGTACTACAATCAATCAATCCTTATCTTGCAAAAACACTCACGTTTAGTTTAAACTCTGTTCAACCCCGGCTCTTTTCACTGTGTTTGAAGATAGAAACAAAAGGCCCAAGCCAGTTTCAGTCTCTGATATAAGACAACCATGGATCTAACTAAGAGCAAGCAATTTGATCCTGGGTCAGCTTACCTCTTTTACACACAGTAAAATGACCCAATTCAGTTAACCACAAAGAATGTTAACTACAATGAGGGAAAAAGTATTTGATCCCCTGCTGATTTTGTACGTTTGCCCACTGACAAAGAAATGATCAGTCTATAATTTTAATGGTAGGTATATTTGAACAGTGAGAGACAGAATAACAACAACAAAAATCCAGAAAAACGCATGTCAAACATTTATAAATTGATTTATATATAGGTTATAGGTTAAGAACTTTTGTGAAAGAGCACAGTTTGAAAGATATGGCATATAGAAGCAAACCGGATGGACATCATGAAAATGATCGGAGAGGTTGAGGGTAGAGGAAGTTCAGGAGTAAAAACAAACAAAATAGAATTGTTGTAAAATTGACTGTGTCCATAAAATGTATATTTTGTATATTTTGTATATTTTTTTATTTCACCTTTATTTAACCAGGTAAGCCAGTTGAGAACAAGTTCTCATTTACAACTGCGACCTGGCCAAGATAAAGCAAAGCAGTGCGATAAAAACAACAACACAGAGTTACATATGGAATAAACAAAACATAAAGTCAATAACACAATAGAAAATCTATATACAGTGTGTGCAAATGTAGCAAGTTATGGAGGTAAGGCAATAAATAGGCCATAGTGCAAAATAATTACAATTTAGTATTAACACTGGAGTGATAGATGTGCAGAAGATGATGTGCAAATAGAGATACTGGGGTGCAAATGAGCAAAATAAATAACAATATGGGGATGAGGTAGTTGGGTGGGCTAATTACAGATGGGCTGTGTACAGGTGCAGTGATCGGTAAGCTGCTCTGACAACTGATGCTTAAAGTTAGTGAGGGAGATAAGAGTCTCCAGCTCAGAGATTTTTGCAGTTTGTTCCAGTCATTGGCAGCAGAGAACTGGAAGGAATGGCGGCCAAAGGAGGTGTTGGCTTTGGGGATGACCAGTGAGATATACCTGCTGGAGCGCATACTACGGGTGGGTGTTGCTATGGTGACCAATGAGCTAAGATAAGGCAGGGATTTGCCTAGCAGTGATTTATAGATGACCTGGAGCCAGTGGGTTTGGCGACGAATATGTAGTGAGAGCCAGCCAACGAGAGCGTACAGGTCACAATGGTGGGTAGTATATGGGGCTTTGGTGACAAAACGGATGGCACTGTGATAGACTACATCCAATTTGCTGAGTAGAGTGTTGGAGGCTATTTTGTAAATGACATCGCCAAAGTCAAGGATGGGCAGGATAGTCAGTTTTACGAGGGCATGTTTGGCAACCTGAGTGAAGGAGGCTTTGTTGCTAATAGTATGTATAAGCTGGAAGTAGAGGCCTAAGCGTTGTTGTTCACTAGTTTACTCCAAATAAGGGAGGGGTGGTGGGGTTGGAAAGTAATAAAGTATGTATGTATGTGTGTATATATATATATATACAGTACCAGTCAAAAGTTTGGACACACCTACTCATTAATGTGTTTTTCTTTATTTTTACTATTTTTCACATTGTAGAATAATAGTGACGACATCAAAACTATGAAATAACACATATGGAATCATGTAGTAACCAAAACAATGTTAAACAAATCAAAATATATTTGAGATTTGAGATTCTTCAAATAGCCACCCTTTGCTTTGATGACAGCTTTGCACACTCTTGGTATTCTCTCAACCAGCTTCACCTGGAATGCTTTTCCAATAGTCTTGAAGGAGTTCCCACTAGGGGTGTAACGATTCGTTTTAACAACGATTCGATTTGTATCACGATTCGTGGTTGTCGATACGATTCAAGGACGATATTGGTTCATTTAGAACGATACGATCCGAAACGATTCAGTGACTTGAAATCGATTCAGTAACCTTTTAGCCAAAAATTCAACCAGTGTGACTTAAATAAATACCTGGATACTGGACAGTGCAGGTGAAGTTTCCTAGATTCCTGTTTCTTGTAAGGACCGCAATGGTGGCTTGATAATTTCTCGCTCGTCGGCTTCTCCTCTGTCGTCCGCCATGCTATGTTTTGTTGTCTTTGCGCCTTTGCGCCGCTGCTGGCCGTGGGCGATGACGTCACGGATAGGCAGACTGAATCGAGTAATGTTTAAAGCCTTTATCATTAAAAGTGCTAAGAAAAAACATCCATATAAAATCTGACGTGCTTAAATCCAATGGGTTATTTCCTAGTATCGATACAATCTATTTATTACATTTTAAAACGATGTTAGATTGATATATGTTGTCCAAAAGGCCAACTCGCCGAGCACAGATCGATGTAGTTGGATCATAGGAATATAAATCGATACATCGATGTAGTAGATGGATCGTTACACCCCTAGTTCCCACATATGCTGAGCACTTGTTGGCTGCTTTTCCTTCACTCTGCTGTCCGACCTATCCCAAACCATCTCAATTGGGTTGAGGTCGGGGGATTGTGGAGGCCAGGTCATCTGATGCAGCACTCCATCACTCTCCTTCTTGGTAAAATAGCCCTTACACAGCCGGGAGGTGTGTTGGGTCATTGTCCTCTGTAGCTCAATTGGTAGAGCATGGCATTGTAACGCCAGGGTAGTGGGTTCGATCCCCGGGACCACCCATACGTAAAAATGTATGCACACATGACTGTAAGTCGCTTTGGTTAAAAGCGTCTGCTAAATGGCATATTATTATTATTATTATTATTGTCCTGTTGAAAAACAAATGATAGTCCCACTAAGCCCAAACCAGATGGGATGGCGTATCGCTGCAGAATGCTGTGGTAGCCACGCTGGTGTGCCTTGAATTCTAAATGAATCACAGACAGTGTCACCAGCAAAGCACCCCCACACCATAACACCTCCTCCTCCATGCTTTACGGTGGGAAATACACATGCAGAGATCATTCGTTCATCCACACTGCGTCTCACAAAGACACGGCGGGTTGAACCAAAAATCGCCAATTTGGACTCCAGACCAAGGGACAAATTTCCACCGGTCTAATGTCCATTGCTTGTGTTTCTTGACCCAAGCAGGTCTCTTCTTCTTATTGGTGTCCTTTAGTAGTGGTTTCTTTGCAGCAATTCGACCATGAAGGCCTGATTCTCCTCTGAACTCTGTGAAGCATTTATTTGGGCTGCAATTTCTGAGGCTGGTAACTCTAATGAACTTATTCTCTGCAGCAGAGGTAACTCTGGGTCTTCCATTCCTGTGGCGGTCCTCATGAGAGCCAGTTTCATCATAGCGTTTGATGGTTTTTGCGACTGCACTTGAATACATTTTCAAATTTCTTGAAATGTTCTGGATTGACTGACCTTCATGTCTTAGAGTAATGATGGACTGTCGTTTCTCTTTGCTTATTTGAGCTGTTCTTGCCATAATATGGACTTGGTCTTTTACCAAATAGGGCTATCTTCTGTATACCCCCCTACATTGTCACAGCACAACTGATTGGCTCAAACGCATTAAGAAGGAAAGAAATTCCACAAATTAACTTTTAAGAAGGCACACCTGTTAATTGAAATTCATTCCAGGTGAATACCTCATGAAGCTGGTTGAGAGAATGCCAAGAGTGTGCAAAGCTGTCATCAAGGCAAAGTGTGGCTATTTGAAGAATCTCAAATATAAAATATATTTTTATTTGATTAACACTTTTTTGGTTACTACATGATTCCATATGTGTCTACAATGTCGAAAATAGTAAAAATTAAGAAATGAATGAGTAGGTGTGTCCAAACTTTTGACTGGTACCGTATATACAGTGGGGAGAATAAGTATTTGATAAACTAACAGGTCTGTGAGAGCAGGAATTCTTACTGGTTGGTAGGTGATCAAATACTTATGTCATGCAATAAAATGCAAATTCATTACTTAAAAATCATACAATGTGATTTTCTGGATTTTTGTTTTAGATTCCGTCTCTCACAGTTGAAGTGTACCTATGATAAAAATTACAGACCTCTACATGCTTTGTAAGTAGGAAAACCTGCAAAATCGGCAGTGTATCAAATACTTGTTCTCCCCACTGTATATGTACTGTATATGCGAAAACAATATATAGGGGATTGGAAGTGATGCAGACAATTACATTGATGGAAGTTACAATCTATCTGCAATATTAAAGCTGGTCTTAAAAATATAAAATAATAATAATAATAATAACTCAAAGGTTCAAAATTCAGTTTATATTTTTTATTCATTTTTTTTTTTGGGGGGGGGGTTAGTATTGTGGCGTAACTACAATGTTGTTGATCGATCCATCCTCAGTTTTCTCCTATCACAGCCATTACACTGTTTTAAAGTCACCATTGGCCTCATGGTGAAATCCATGAGCGGTTTCCTTCCTCTCCAGCAACTGAGTTAAGAAGGACGCCTGTATCTTTGTAGTGACTGGGTGTATTGATACACCATCCAAAGTGTAATTACTAACTTCACCATGCTAAAAGGGATATTCAATTTCTTCTTTTTATTTGACCAATCTACCAATAGGTACCCTTCTTTGTGAGGCATTGGAAAACCTCCCTGGTCTTTGTGGTTGAATCTGTGTTTGAAATTCACTGCTCGAATGAGAGACCTTACAGATAATTGTATATGTGGGGTACAGAGATGAGGTAGTTATTCAAAAATCATGTTAAACATTATTGAACACAAAGTGATTCTTCTTCTTCTTCTTATTATTATGTGATTTGTTAATTTTTACTGCTGAACTTATTTAGGCTTACCATAACAATGTGTTGAATACTTATTGACTCAAGACATTTCAGCTTTTCATTTTCTATTAATTTGTAAAAATGTCGAAAAACATAATTCAACTTTCACGTTATGGAGTATTGTGTGTAGGCCAGTTGTCACACTCTGGCTCCGGGACTTGTATTTGAGCCAGGGTGTATTCGTGTTGTTGGGAATAGGGTGTGTTCATTTGGGTGTGTGTGGTTTTGGTTAGTTCTTGTGTAGTCATGTGACTCCCAATCGGAGGTAACGAGTGTCAGCTGTCGGCTCGTTATCTCTGATTGGGAGCCATATTTATCTGTATGTTTTCCTTTGGGTGTTGTGGGTTTTTGTTCCGTTTCGGTCGGTGTACCGTGGACTTCATGAGTCGTCTTTTGTTTGTAGTTCGAAACTTTAATTAATAAAGTCATGTTTCTTGCACACGCTGCGCCTTGGTCTCCTTCGTTCCTAGACGACCGTGACAGAAAAACCCACCATTCTAGGACCAAGCGGCGTGTCAAGCGGCAACAGGATCCACCTACACAGGATTCATGGACATGGGAGGAGATACTGGATGGAAGGGGTCCTTGGGCACAACCGGAGAATATCGCCGCCCTCGTGAAGAGCTGGAGGCAGCTAAAGCCGAGAGGAGGCAATATGAGGAGGCAGCACAGAGGCAAGGCTGGAAGCCCGTGAGCACTAGCCAAAAATTTCTTGGGGGCCTTAAAGGGAGTGTGGCGAAGTCAGGTAGGAGACCTGCGCCTACTCCCTGTACTTACCGTGGAGAGCGAGAGTACGGGCAGACACCGTGTTACGCAGTAGAGCGCATGGTGTCTCCTGTACGCGTGCATAGCCCGGTTCGGTACATTCCAGCTCCACGTATCGGCCGGGCTAGATTTGAGCATTGAGCCGGATGTCATGAAGCCGGCCCAACGCATCAGGCCACCAGTGCGTCTCCTCGGGCCGGCTTACATGGCACCAGCCTTACGCATGGTGTCCCCGGTTCGCCACATAGCCCGGTGCGGGTTATTCCTCCTTCCCGTACTGGTCGGGCGACGGGGAGCATACAACCAGGTAAGGTTGGGCAGGCTCAGTGCTCAAGGGAGCCAGTAAGCCTGCACGGTCCGGTATTTCCGGCGCCACCTCCCCGCTCCAGCCCAGTACCACCAGTGCCTACACCACGCACCAAGCCTCCTGTGTGTCCCCCAGAGTCCTGTGCGTCCTGTTGCTGCTCCCCGCACTAGCCCTGAGATGCGTGTCCTCAGCCCGGGACCACCAGTTCGGCACCACGCACCAGGCCTATAGTGCGTCTCGGCCGGCCAGAGTCTGCCGTCTGCCCAACGGGGCGCCTGAACTTCCGTCTGCCCAACTGGCGCCTGAACTGCCGGTCTGCCCAACGGTGCTTGAACTGCCCGTCTGCCCAACGGCGCCTGAACTGCCTGTCTGCCCAACGCCGTCTGAACTGTCCGTCTGCCAAGCGCTGCATGAACTGCCCGTCTGTACTGAGCCTGCAAAGCCGCCCGTCTGCCATGAGCCTTCAGAGCCGTCCGCCAGACCGGGAGCCGCTAAAGCCTTCGCGCCAGACAGGATCAGCCAGAGCCTTCCGCCAGACAGGATCAGCCAGAGCCTTCGCCAGACAGGATCAGCCAGAGCCGTCCGCCAGACAGGATCAGCCAGAGCCTTCCGCCAGACAGGATCAGCCAGAGCCTTCCGCCAGACAGGATCAGCCAGAGCCTTCCGCCAGACAGGATCAGCCAGAGCCTTCCGCCCAGACAGGATCAGCCAGAGCCTTCCGCCAGACAGGATCAGCCAGAGCCTTCCGCCAGACAGGATCAGCCAGAGCCGTCCGCCAGAACCAGGATCAGCCAGAGCCTTCCGCCAGCCATGAGCAGCCAGATCCGTCAGCCTGCCACGAGCAGCCAGATCCGTCCAGCCAGCCATGAGCAGCCAGATCCGTCAGCCTGCCGCGAGCAGCCAGATCCGTCAGCCAGCCATGAGCAGCCAGATCCGTCCAGCCAGCCATGAGCAGCCAGATCCGTCAAGCCAGCCACGAGCAGCCAGATCCGTCCAGCCAGCCATGAGCCGTCCAGCCAGGATCCACCAGAGCCGCTCCAGCCGGGGTCCGCCAGCCAGCCAGGATCCGCCAGAGCCAGCCAGTCAGGATCTGCCATTCAGTCCGGTGCTGCCCCTTAGTCCGGTGCTGCCCCTTAGTCTGGTGCTGCCCCTTATCCTGGTGCTGCCCCTTAGTCCGTGCTGCCCCCTTAGTCCGGTGCTGCCTCTTAGTCCGGTGCTGCCCCTTAATCCGGTGGGGTTAAGTTGGAGGGTGGTCAGTTGGAGGAGGCTACGGAAGCGGGTAGTGACTATGGTGGGGGACCACGACCAGAGCCGGAACCACCGCCGAAGAGGTATGCCCACCCAGCCCTCCCTGGGTTAGCCCCTAGTTGAGGCGCGGTCGCAGTCCGCGCCTTTGAGGGGGTACTGTCACACTCTGGCTCCGGGACTTGTATTTGAGCCAGGGTGTATTCGTGTTGTTGTGGAATAGGTGTGTTCATTTGGGTGTGTGTGGTTTTGGTTAGTTCTTGTGTAGTCATGTGACTCCCAATCGGAGTGTAACGAGTGTCAGCTGTCGGCTCGTTATCTCTGATTGGGAGCCATATTTATCTGTATGTTTTCCTTTGGGTGTTGTGGGTTTTTGTTCCGTTTCGGTCGGTGTACCGTGGACTTCATGAGTCGTCTTTTGTTTGTAGTTCGAAACTTTAATTAATAAAGTCATGTTTCTTGCACACGCTGCGCCTTGGTCTCCTTCGCTCCTAGACGACCGTGACACCAGTAACAAACAATCTACATTTCATCCATTTTAAATTCAGCCTGTGTCACGATCGTTGAGAGACGGGTCGGACCAAGGTGCAGCGTGCAAAGCGTACATGTTTATTAACTAAATAAACATTCAACAAAACAAGAAACAACGTAAGGTGAAGTCCAAAGGGCTATACACACCAGACTGACAGGGCTATACACACAATACACAGTAGGCAATGGGCTATACACACACCAGACTAACAGGAACAGGATCCCACAATACACACCAGACTAACAGGAACAGGATCCCACAATACACACCAGACTAACAGGAACAGGATCCCACAATACACACCAGACTAACAGGAACAAGATCCCACAATACACACTATACACACACCAGACTAACAGGAACAGGATCCCACAATACACACCAGACTAACAGGAACAGGATCCCACAATACACACCAGACTAACAGGAACAAGATCCCACAATACACACTATACACACACCAGACTAACAGGAACAACATCCCACAATACACACTATATACACACCAGACTAACAGGGCTATACCCACAATACACACTATACACACACCAGACTAACAGGAACAGGATCCCACAATACACACTATACACACACCAGACTAACAGGAACAGGATCCCACAATACACACTATACACACACCAGACTAACAGGGCTATACCCACAATACACACTATACACACACCAGACTAACAGGAACAGGATCCCACAATACACACTATACACACACCAGACTAACAGGAACAAGATCCCCCAATACACACTATACACACACCAGACTAACAGGGCTATACCCACAATACACACTATACACACACCAGACTAACAGGAACAGGATCCCACAATACACACTATACACACACCAGACTAACAGGAACAGGATCCCACAATACACACCAGACTAACAGGAACAAGATCCCACAATACACACTATACACACACCAGACTAACAGGAACAAGATCCCACAATACACACTATACACACACCAGACTAACAGGAACAAGATCCCACAATACACAGTATACACACACCAGACTAACAGGAACAAGATCCCACAATACACACTATACACACACCAGACTAACAGGAACAAGATCCCACTATACACAGCAGGCAATGGGCTATACACACACCAGACTAACAGGAACAAGATCCCACAATACACAGCAGGCAATGGGCTATACACACACCAGACTAACAGGAACAGGATCCCACAATACACAGTAGGCAATGGGCTATACACACACCAGACTAACAGGAACAGGATCCCACAATACACACTATACACACACCAGACTAACAGGAACAAGATCCCACAATACACACTATACACACACCAGACTAACAGGGCTATACCCACAATACACACTATACACACACCAGACTAACAGGAACAAGATCCCACAATACACACTATACACACACCAACCTAACAGGAACAAGATCCCACAATACACACTATACACACACCAGACTAACAGGAACAGGATCCCACAATACACACTATACACACACCAGACTAACAGGAACAGGATCCCACAATACACACTATACACACACCAGACTAACAGGAACAACATCCCACAATACACACTATACACACACCAGACTAACAGGAACAGGATCCCACAATACACACTATACACACACCAGACTAACAGGAACAAGATCCCACAATACACACTATACACACCAGACTAACAGGAACAGGATCCCACAATACACACTATACACACCAGACTAACAGGAACAGGATCCCACAATACACACTATACACACACCAGACTAACAGGAACAGGATCCCACAATACACACTATACACACACCAGACTAACAGGAACAGGATCCCACAATACACAGCAGGCAATGGGCTACCTAAGGATGATCCCCAATCAGAGACAATGAGCTGCCTAAGGATGATCCCCAATCAGAGACAATGAGCTGCCTAAGGATGATCCCCAATCAGAGACAATGAGCTGCCTAAGGATGATCCCCAATCAGAGACAATGAGCTGCCTAAGGATGATCCCCAATCAGAGACAATGAGCTGCCTAAGGATGATCCCCAATCAGAGACAATGAGCTGCCTAAGGATGATCCCCAATCAGAGACAATGAGCTGCCTAAGGATGATCCCCAATCAGAGACAATGAGCTGCCTAAGGATGATCCCCAATCAGAGACAATGAGCTGCCTAAGGATGATCCCCAATCAGAGACAATGAGCTGCCTAAGGATGATCCCCAATCAGAGACAATGAGCTGCCTAAGGATGATCCCCAATCAGAGACAATGAGCTGCCTAAGGATGATCCCCAATCAGAGACAATGAGCTGCCTAAGGATGATCCCCAATCAGAGACAATGAGCTGCCCTAAGGATGATCCCCAATCAGAGACAATGAGCTGCCTAAGGATGATCCCCAATCAGAGACAATGAGCTGCCTAAGGATGATCCCCAATCAGAGACAATGAGCTGCCTAAGGATGATCCCCAATCAGAGACAATGAGCTGCCTAAGGATGATCCCCAATCAGAGACAATGAGCTGCCTAAGGATGATCCCCAATCAGAGACAATGAGCGACAGCTGCCTCTGATTGGGAATCACACCCGGCCAGACATAGAAATAGAGTAACTAGAACCTAAACATAGAATATACAACATAGATTTCCACACCCTGACTCAACAAACCAGAGTTCTATAGAGTTCTACAGCAACACAACTGTAACACAACAACATGTGCTTTCTGAAGGCCCAGGATCCCCCGTTTGGGTTGTAAGGCCCAGGATCCCCAGTTTGGGTTGTAAGGCCCAGGATCCCCCGTTTGGGTTGTCTTATGGGTTTGTTGAGTTCTAATGGTCCCAGAAAGAATTTTCAATTTATGGACTCATCAGTTTTTCAATATTTTTATGCTGATTATAATTTTTATAATGTCGTAAAACTTCGTTGTTTGGATTTTTATGTTTTTGATTTGATTATTTCCTTAATTCTGTCTTTTGAATTTGGACTTTTTTGTCAAAATCCTTTAAATGATCACTTTGTTTTTTTTGGTGATTTTCTAGATGTTCTAAATGTTCTTTTACATTTATATAATAATAATAATTTAATGTTTTTAACGGCTAAATTTACTACTTCAATATTGTGAAGGTAGAGTTTACCCAGATTTTTCCAGAAAGCTATCCAATAGTGTTTGACTTTTTGTAATTCATCTGTGCGTCATCTGTATGATTTAGGGATGTTATACAGCTTACTGTTTTGTATATTTTTCAATGGAATTCTCTGTCTTTTTGAGGAACACAGTGATTTGGCTGTGGTCAGACAAAGGGGTCAGTGATTTGGCTGTGGTCAGACAAAGGGGTCAGTGATTTGGCTGTGGTCAGACAAAGGGGTCAGGGGTTTGACTGTGAATGAGTGAACATGAGTCGTGATGAGGTAGACCCGCCTGCAAACTTCAAAGGGAATTTCCTCTTGGTCTAATGGTCTCAGACGTTGGTTGCTGCTGTGCTGCCGGGTTCATATACAGTGGGGGAAATAAGTATTTAGTCAGCCACCAATTGTGCAAGTTCTCCCACTTAAAAAGATGAGAGAGGCCTGTAATTTTCATCATAGGTACACGTCAACTATGACAGACAAAATGAAGAAAAAAATCCTGAAAATCACATTGTAGGATTTTTAATGAATTTATTTGCAAATAAGTATTTGGTCAATAACAAAAGTTTCTCAATACTTTGTTATATACCCTTTGTTGGCAATGACACAGGTCAAATGTTTTCTGTAAGTCTTCACAAGGTTTTCACACACTGTTGCTGGTATTTTGGCCCATTCCTCCATGCAGATCTCCTCTAGAGCAGTGATGTTTTGGGGCTGTCGCTGGGCAACACGGACTTTCAACTCCCTCCAAAGATTTTCTATGGGGTTGAGATCTGGAGACTGGCTAGGCCATTCCAGGACCATGAAATGCTTCTTACGAAGCCACTCCTTCGTTGCCCGGGCGGTGTGTTTGGGATCATTGTCATGCTGAAAGACCCAGCCACGTTTCATCTTCAATGCCCTTGCTGATGGAAGGAGGTTTTCACTCAAAATCTCACAATACATGGCCCCATTAATTCTTTCCTTTACACGGATCAGTCGTCCTGGTCCCATTGCAGAAAAACAGCCCCAAAGCATGATGTTTCCACCCCCATGCTTCACAGTAGGTATGGTGTTCTTTGGATGCAACTCAGCATTCTTTGTCCTCCAAACACGACGAGTTGAGTTTTTACCAAAAAGTTCTATTTTGGTTTCATCTGACCATATGACATTCTCCCAATCCTCTTCTGGATCATCCAAATGCACTCTAGCAAACTTCAGACGGGCCTGGACATGTACTGGCTTTAGCAGGGGGACACGTCTGGCACTGCAGGATTTGAGTCCCTGGCGGCGTAGTGTGTTACTGATGGTAGGCTTTGTTACTTTGGTCCCAGCTCACTGCAGTTCATTCACTAGGTCCCCCCGTGTGGTTCTGGGATTTTTGCTCACCGTTCTTGTGATCATTTTGACCCCACAGGGTGAGATCTTGCGTGGAGCCCCAGATCGAGGGAGATTATCAGTGGTCTTGTATGTCTTCCATTTCCTAATAATTGCTCAGTTGATTTCTTCAAACCAAGCTGCTTACCTATTGCAGATTCAGTCTTCCCAGCCTGGTGCAGTTTTGTTTCTGGTGTCCTTTGACAACTCTTTGGTCTTGGCCATAGTGGAGTTTGGAGTGTGACTGTTTGAGGTTGTGGACAGGTGTCTTTTATACTGATAACAAGTTCAAACAGGTGCCATTAATACAGATAACGAGTGGAGGACAGAGGAGCCTCTTAAAGAAGAAGTTACAGGTCTGTGAGAGCCAGAAATCTTGCTTGTTTGTAGGTGACCAAATACTTATTTTCCACCATAATTTGCAAATAAATTCATTAAAAATCCTACAATGTGATTTTCTGGATTTTTTTTCTTCTCATTTTGTCTGTCATAGTTGACGTGTACCTATGATGAAAATTACAGGCCTCTCTCATCTTTTTAAGTGGGAGAACTTGCACAATTGGTGGCTGACTAAATACTTTTTTCCCCCACTGTATCCTATGTTGTAAATGCACTGGTCCATATCTGCGATCTGTGAGCTGGAAACGGCTGATTTATAATGAAATATCTACATCGGCGTACAGAGGCCCATTATCAGCAACTATCAGTCCTGTGTTCCAATGGCACGTTGTGTTTGCTAATCCAAGTTTATCATTTTAAAAGGCTAGTTGATCATTAGAAAACCCTTTTGCAATTATGTTAGCACAGCTGAAAACTGTTGTGCTGATTAAAGAAGCAATAAAACTGGCCTTCTTGAGACTAGTTGAGTATCTGGAGCATCAGCAATTGTGGGTTCGATTACAGGCTCAAAATGGCCAGAAACAAATAACTTTCTTCTGAAACTTGTCTGTCTATTCTTGTTCTGAGAAATTAAGGCTATTCCATGCGAGAAATTGCCAAGAAACGGAAGATCTCGTACAACGCTGTGTACTACTCCCTTCACAGAACAGCGCAAACTGTCTCTAACCAGAATAGAAAGAGGAGTGGGAGGCCCCGGTGCACAACTGAGCAAGAGGACAAATACATTAAAGTGTCTAGTTTGAGAAACAGACGCCTCACAGGTCCTCAACTGGCAGCTTCATTAAATAGTACCAGCAAAACACCAGCCTCAACGTCAACAGTGAAGAGGCGACTCCGGGATGCTGACCTTCTAGGCAGAGTTGCAAAGAAAAAGCCATATCTCAAACTGGCCAATAAAAAGAAAAGATTAAGATGGGCAGTCTGAGATATGGCTTTTTCTTTGCAACTCTGCGTAGAAGGTCAGCATCCCGGACATGATTATTATTTAGGTCACCACTGACCATTCTTAACATTCAGACGATAGAAATAATGTTCCAATGTTCACTTTTTGGACAGAAAGGTTTTTTGGTTACCACATGATTCCATATGTATGTGTTATTTCATAGTTTTGATGTCTTCACTATTATTCTACAACGTAGAAAATAGTAAAAATAAGAAAAACCCTTGAATGAGTAGGTGTTCTAAAACTTTTGACCGGTAGTGTATATATACATATATATTTATACTCCGGACTCTGACATTGATCGTCCTAATATTTCTATATTTATTTTACTTTTTATATTATATTTGTGTTTTGTTGTGAATTGTTAGATATTACTGCACTGTTGGAGCTAGGAACACAAGCATTTTCACTACACCTGCAATAACATCTGCTGAATATGTGTATGCGACCAATAACATTTGATTTGATTTTGATTTTGTTAGAGAAGCTTCCATTGAACACTCTCTGGGTTCTATTGGATAAATAAATAACTCTCCTAACGTGATGGCAGGTGATGTAAAGCCATAGCAAGTGTGTGTCTTCAATAACATCAAAGGCTGCACTGAAATACAACAATACAGCTCCAACTATCATCTTATTATACATTTCTTTAAAACCAAATCATCTGTCATCTGAGACAGCACAAGTTGTCCTTCTCTATATGGATAATAGAGATGAGGTATGTCTTCCTGTCCTTGAATAGTAAGCAGACTGATGACATAATAATAATATAATAATAATAATAATAATAATAATAATAATATGCCATTTAGCAGACGCTTTTATCCAAAGCGACTTACAGTCATGTGGGCATACATTTTTACGTATGGGTGGTCCCCGGGATCGAACCCACTACCCTGGCGTTACAAGCGCCATGCTCTACCAATTGAGCTACAGAGGACCACATAATTGCACAGATAAATACATCTCTAACAGCCTCATTCTAAAATGGATTAAATATAAAAAAATCCTCATCAATCTACTTCTATCGAAGAGGCACAGATCTGGGGAAGGGTACCAACAAATGTCTGCAGCATTGAAGGTCCCCAAGAACACAGTGGCCTCCATCATTATTAAATGGAAGAAGTTTGGAACAACCAAGACTCTTCCTAGAGCTGGCCGCCCGGCCAAACTGAGCAATCGGGGGAGAAGGGCCTTGGTCAGGGAGGTGACCAAGAACCCCATGGTCACTCCGACAGAGCTCCAGAGTTCCTCTATGGAGATGGGAGAACCTTCCAGAAGGACAATCATCTCTGCAGCACTCCACCTATCAGGCTTTCATGAGAGTGAGTGGCCAGACGGAAGCCACTCCTCAGTAAAGGCACATGACAGCCCGCTTGGAGTTTACCAAAAGGCACCTAAAGGACTCTCAGACCATGAGAAACAAGATTCTCTGGTCTGATGAAATCAAGATTGAACTCTTTGGCGTGAATGCCAAGCGTCACGTCTGGAGGAAACCTGGCACCATCCCTACGGTGAAGCATGGTGGTGGCAGCATCATGCTGTGGGGATGTTTTTCAGCAGCAGGGACTGGGAGACTAATCAGGATCGAGGGAAAGATGAACAGAGCAAAGTACAGAGAGATCCTTGATGAAAACCTGCTCCAGAGCGCTCAGGACCTCAGACTGGGGCGAAGGTTCACCTTCCAACAGGACAACGACTCTAAGCACACAGCCAAGCCAACTTAGGAGGGGCTTCGGGACAAGTCTCTGAATGTCCTTGAGTGACCCAGCCAGAGCCTAGACTTGAACCTGATGGAACATCTCTGGAGAGACCTGAAAATAGCTGTACAGCGACGCTCCCCATCCAACCTGACAGAGCTTGAGAGGATCTGCAGAGAAGAATGGGAGAAACTCCCCAAATACAGGTGTACCAAGCTTGTAGATTCATACCCAAGAAGACTAGAGGCTGTAATCGCTGCCAAAGGTGCTTCAACAAAATACATTTTACATTAAAAAAAACATTTTTAGTCATTTAGCAGACGCTCTTATCCAGAGCGACTTACAGGAGAGAGGAGAGGAGAGAGAGAGATGGGAGAGAGATGGGAGAATGAGAGATGGGAGAGGAGAGAGAGAGATGGGAGAGCGAGAGGAGAGAGAGAGAGAGGGGGGAGAGAGGGGAGAGAGAGAGGTGAGAGAAAGAGGAAAGTGAGAGAGAGGAGAGAGAGAGAGAGAGAGAGAGATAGGCAAGAGAGGGGAGAGAGAGAGGGAGAGAGAGGAGAGAGAGATATGACAGGGATGGAGGGAAGGAGGGAGGGAGAGAGAGATGGGAGGGAGGGATAGGACAGAGAGAAAGGGAGGGAGAGAGAGAGAGAGAGAGAGAGAAGAGGAGAGGAGAGGGAGGGAGAGGGAGAGAGATAAAACAAGGAGGGAGGGAGAGAGACAGAGAGAGAGGAAAGTGAGAGAGAGGAGAGAGAGAGGGGAAAGTGAGAGAGAGAGGAGAGGAGAGAAAGAGTAGAGGAGAGAGAGAGGAGAGAGAGATGGGAGAGGAGAGAGAGAGATGGGAGAGGAGAGAGAGAGAGGGGAGAGAGAGGAAAGAGAGGGGGGAGAGAGGGGAGAGAGGAGAGAGATGGGAGAGCAAGAGAGAGAGCGAGAGAGAGAGAGGAGAGAGAGGAGAGAGAGTGAGGAGAGAGAGAGATGGGAGAGCGAGAGGAGAGAGAGAGAGAGAAAGGGGAGAGAGATAGGGGAGAGAGAGAGGAGAGGCGAGAGAAAGAGGAAAGTGAGAGAGAGGAGAGAGAGAGAGGAGAGAGAGAGAGAGAGCAGAGGAGCGAGAGAGAGAGAGAGAGAGAGAGAGAGAGAGAGAGAGAGAGAGAGAGAGAGAGAGAGAGAGAGAGAGAGAGAGAGAGAGAGAGAGAGAGAGAGAGAGAGAGAGAGAGAGAGAGAGAGAGAGAGAGGAGGAGAGAGAGAGAGAGAGAGAGAGAGAGAGGGGATCAAGAGAGGAAGAGAGGAGAGAGAGCGAGGAGAGAGTGAGGAGGAAGAGAGAGGAGATGGAGGGAGAGAGAGAAAAGATAGAGAGGGGAGAGATAAAGGGGAGAGAGAGGGGAGAGAGAGAGAGAGGTGAGGGAGGGGAAGAGAGACAGAGAGAGAGAGGGGATTGAGAGAGAGAGAGAGAGAGGGAGAGAGAGATGAGAGAGAGATGGGAGAGGAGAGAGAGAGAGATGGGAGAGTGAGAGATGGGAGAGGAGAGAGAGATAGAGGGGAGAGAGAGGAAAGAGGAAAGAGAGGGGGGAGAGAGGGGAGAGAGAGGAGAGGTGAGAGAAAGAGGAAAGTGAGAGAGAGGAGAGTTTTACTGCAGTTTTACTGTAGTTTTACTGCAGTTTTACTGTAGTTTTACTGTAGTTTTACTGCAGTTTTAAAACTGCTATCTATTCAGCAGCACTCTTGGATGACGTCAGTTTGAGATCCACAAACACCTTGTGGATAATACAAGAATACCAGTTTGCTGGAGTTTCTTCCTTTACACAGATTTTTCCTCTATGCTCCTTGAACTATGTATGGTGTGTTGTCAGATGAATGGTGTGTTGTCAGATGAATGGTGTGTTGTCAGATGAATGGTGTGTTGTCAGATGAATGGTGTGTTGTCAGATGAATGGTGTGTTGTCAGATGAATGGTGTGTTTTCGGTCCTCAGTCTATTGTCCTCAGAAATTCTTTTCTCTTTCTGTTTCTATTTCAGTCATTCCAAGGCAGCCAGGGCAGAGCCTACCTCTTTAACTCTGTGTAAGTAAGCTTTAATAACTCATTAGGGAGAGCCTACCTCTTTAACTCTGTGTAAGTAAGCTTTAATAACTCATTAGGGAGAGCCTACCTCTTTAACTCTGTGTAAGTAAGCTTTAATAACTCATTAGGGAGAGCCTACCTCTTTAACTCTGTGTAAGTAAGCTTTAATAACTCATTAGGGAGAGCCTACCTCTTTAACTCTGTGTAAGTAAGCTTTAATAACTCATTGGCTCAGCTGAAAAGTTGCAAAGCCAGAAGTACAAAAGGTCTGATTTTACAACTAACTCTAACCTTCTCCCTCAGTGTGAATGTGGGCTGTGGACCGGCCGAGGAGCGGGTTCTCCTGACAGGTTTACATGCTGTCGCTGACATCTACTGTGAAAACTGTAAAACCACTCTGGGCTGGAAATACGTAAGCCAACTACTGTACCTACCGCTCAAACCATACCCAACATACAGCACTGTCACAGAGTCACTGTTTAAATCAACCCATTTCATCCTGAGTTTAAATTATTATTCAGACATTTTCAAGCATAGAAGCTACAGTCCCCTGTAGCTCAGTTGGTAGAGCATGGCGCTTGCAACGCCAGGGTTGTGGGTTCGTTTCCCACGGGGGGCCAGTATGAAAAATGTATGCACTCACTAACTGTAAGTCGCTCTGGATAAGAGCGTCTGCTAAACGTTTCTGCGTTGTGTCGTCTCTGTGTTGTGTCGTCTCTGCGTTGTGTCGTCTCTGTGTTGTGTCGTCTCTGCGTTGTGTCGTCTCTGCGTTGTGTCGTCTCTGCGTTGTGTCGTCTCTGCGTTGTGTCGTCTCTGCGTTGTGTCGTCTCTGCGTTGTGTCGTCTCTGCGTTGTGTCGTCTCTGCGTTGTGTCGTCTCTGCGTTGTGTCGTCTCTGCGTTGTGTCGTCTCTGCGTTGTGTCGTCGTTGTGTTGTCTCTGCGTTGTGTTGTCTCTGCGTTGTGTTGTCTCTGCGTTGTGTTGTCTCTGTGTTGTCTCTGCGTTGTGTTGTCTCTGCGTTGTCGTCTCTGCGTTGTGTTGTCTCTGTGTTGTGTTGTCTCTGCGTTGTGTCGTCTCTGCGTTGTGTTGTCTCTGCGTTGTGTTGTCTCTGCGTTGTCTTTGCGTTGTGTTGTCTCTGCGTTGTGTCGTCTCTGCATTGTGTTGTCTTTGTGTTGTGTTGTCTCTGTGTTGTGTCGTCTCTGCGTTGTGTCGTCTCTGCGTTGTGTCGTCTCTGCGTTGTGTCGTCTCTGCGTTGTGTCGTCTCTGCGTTGTGTCGTCTCGCGTTGTCTCTGCGTTTGTTCGTCTCTGCGTTGTGTCGTCTCTGCGTTGTGTCGTCTCTGCGTTGTGTCGTCTCTGCGTTGTGTCGTCTCTGCGTTGTGTCGTCTCTGCGTTGTGTCGTCTCTGTGTTGTCTTTGCGTTGTGTTGTCTCTGCGTTGTGTCGTCTCTGCGTTGTGTTGTCTTTGTGTTGTGTTGTCTCTGTGTTGTGTTGTCTCTGCGTTGTGTCGTCTCTGCGTTGTGTTGTCTCTGCGTTGTGTTGTCTCTGTGTTGTGTTGTCTCTGCGTTGTGTCGTCTCTGTGTTGTCTTTGCGTTGTGTTGTCTCTGCGTTGTGTCGTCTCTGCGTTGTGTTGTCTCTGCATTGTGTCGTCTCTGTGTTGTGTCGTCTCTGTGTTGTGTCGTCTCTGTGTTGTCGTCTCTGTGTTGTGTAGTCTCTGTGTTGTGTAGTCTCTGTGTTGTGTCGTCTCTGTGTTGTGTCGTCTCTGTGTTGTGTCGTCTCTGCGTTGTGTCGTCTCTGCGTTGTGTCGTCTCTGCGTTGTGTCGTCTCTGCGTTGTGTCGTCTCTGCGTTGTGTCGTCTCTGCGTTGTGTCGTCTCTGCGTTGTGTCGTCTCTGCGTTGTGTCGTCTCTGCGTTGTGTCGTCTCTGTGTTGTCTCTGCGTTGTGTTGTCTCTGCGTTGTGTCGTCTCTGCGTTGTGTCGTCTCTGTGTTGTGTTGTCTCTGCGTTGTGTCGTCTCTGCGTTGTGTTGTCTCTGTGTTGTCTTTGCGTTGTGTTGTCTGCGTTGTGTCGTCTCTGCGTTGTGTTGTCTTTGTGTTGTGTTGTCTCTGTCTTGTGTTGTCTCTGCGTTGTGTCGTCTCTGCGTTGTGTTGTCTCTGCGTTGTGTTGTCTCTGTGTTGTGTTGTCTCTGTGTTGTGTCGTCTCTGCGTTGTGTTGTCTCTGCGTTGTCTTTGCGTTGTGTTGTCTCTGCGTTGTGTCGTCTCTGCGTTGTGTTGTCTTTGTGTTGTGTTGTCTCTGCGTTGTGTCGTCTCTGCGTTGTGTCGTCTCTGCGTTGTGTCGTCTCTGCGTTGTATCGTCTCTGCGTTGTGTCGTCTCTGCGTTGTGTTGTCTCTGTGTTGTCTCTGCGTTGTGTTGTCTCTGCGTTGTGTCGTCTCTGCGTTGTGTCGTCTCTGTGTTGTGTTGTCTCTGCGTTGTGTCGTCTCTGCGTTGTGTTGTCTCTGTGTTGTCTTTGCGTTGTGTTGTCTCTGCGTTGTGTCGTCTCTGCGTTGTGTTGTCTTTGTGTTGTGTTGTCTCTGTCTTGTGTTGTCTCTGCGTTGTGTCGTCTCTGCGTTGTGTTGTCTCTGCGTTGTGTTGTCTCTGTGTTGTGTTGTCTCTGTGTTGTGTCGTCTCTGCGTTGTGTTGTCTCTGCGTTGTCTTTGCGTTGTGTTGTCTCTGCGTTGTGTCGTCTCTGCGTTGTGTTGTCTGTGTTGTGTTGTCTCTGTGTTGTGTTGTCTCTGCGTTGTGTTGTCTCTGTGTTGTGTCGTCTCTGTGTTGTGTTGTCTCTGTGTTGTGTCGTCTCTGTGTTGTGTTGTCTCTGTGTTGTGTGGTCTCTGCGTTGTGTTGTCTCTGCGTTGTGTCGTCTCTGCGTTGTGTTGTCTCTGCGTTGTGTCGTCTCTGTGTTGTGTCGTCTCTGTGTTGTGTCGTCTCTGCGTTGTGTCGTCTCTGTGTTGTGTCGTCTCTGTGTTGTGTCGTCTCTGCGTTGTGTTGTCTCTGCGTTGTGTTGCACAACATTCTCAAGGCAGACTTACACGAAACTTTGAATGTCAGTAGAATTCTTTTAGACTTAGTACTCACTGCTGTCAGAAACATGAATGACCTTGAACGTTAATGTTAATGATGAATGTTAGCAGGAGGTATTCTAAAGCCCTCAGGTAAAGGAAACACCAACATAAAGTGTCTTAATAGGGCGCTGGACGACCACGAGTCACCAACAGCTTCAATGCACCTTGGCATAGATTTTACAAGAGTCTGGAACTCTAGTGGAGGGATGCGACACCATTCTTCTATGAGAAATTCCATCATTTTGTGTTTTGTTGATGGTGGTGGAAAACGCTGTCTCGGGCGCCGCTCCAGAATCTGTTGACTGAGACACGCCCTTTAAACCCCCTGTGCTCCTTTGAGACCCCTCTCTGAAAGTCACTGAGATCTCTTCTTCTAGCCATGGTAGCCAAAATAATGGGCAAGCCTCCCAAAGCATGATGGGATGTTAATTGCTTAATTAACTCAGGAACCACACCTGTGTGGAAGCACCTGAGTATACCTCATTTACTGAAGTATTTCCTTTATTTTGGAATTGACCTGTACATGGTTGTGTTAAGAGTTGTAGAAGTGCTGACTGACATCATGCTGTTGTTGTTGTATGACTGTATGGAGCGTCTGCTGAGTGGCATGTTGTGTTGTTGTCTGACTGTATGGAGCGTCTGCTAAGTGGCATGTTGTGTTGTTGTATGACTGTATGGAGCGTCTGCTAAGTGGCATGTTGTGTTGTTGTCTGACTGTATGGAGCGTCTGCTAAGTGGCATGTTGTGTTGTTGTCTGACTGTATGGAGCGTCTGCTAAGTGGCATGTTGTGTTGTTGTCTGACTGTATGGAGCGTCTGCTAAGTGGCATGTTGTGTTGTTGTATGACTGTATGGAGCGTCTGCTAAGTGGCATGTTGTGTTGTTGTCTGACTGTATGGAGCGTCTGCTAAGTGGCATGTTGTGTTGTTGTATGACTGTATGGAGCGTCTGCTAAGTGGCATGTTGTGTTGTTGTATGACTGTATGGAGCGTCTGCTAAGTGGCATGTTGTGTTGTTGTATGACTGTATGGAGCGTCTGCTAAGTGGCATGTTGTGTTGTTGTCTGACTGTATGGAGCGTCTGCTAAGTGGCATGTTGTGTTGTTGTCTGACTGTATGGAGCGTCTGCTAAGTGGCATGTTGTGTTGTTGTATGACTGTATGGAGCGTCTGCTAAGTGGCATGTTGTGTTGTTGTATGACTGTATGGAGCGTCTGCTAAGTGGCATGTTGTGTTGTTGTATGACTGTATGGAGCGTCTGCTAAGTGGCATGTTGTGTTGTTGTATGACTGTATGGAGCGTCTGCTAAGTGGCATGTTGTGTTGTTGTCTGACTGTATGGAGCGTCTGCTAAGTGGCATGTTGTGTTGTTGTATGACTGTATGGAGCGTCTGCTAAGTGGCATGTTGTGTTGTTGTCTGACTGTATGGAGCGTCTGCTAAGTGGCATGTTGTGTTGTTGTATGACTGTATGGAGCGTCTGCTAAGTGGCATGTTGTGTTGTTGTATGACTGTATGGAGCGTCTGCTAAGTGGCATGTTGTGTTGTTGTATGACTGTATGGAGCGTCTGCTAAGTGGCATGTTGTGTTGTTGTATGACTGTATGGAGCGTCTGCTAAGTGGCATGTTGTGTTGTTGTCTGACTGTATGGAGCGTCTGCTAAGTGGCATGTTGTGTTGTTGTATGACTGTATGGAGCGTCTGCTAAGTGGCATATTGTGTTGTTGTCTGACTGTATGGAGCGTCTGCTAAGTGGCATGTTGTGTTGTTGTATGACTGTATGGAGCGTCTGCTAAGTGGCATGTTGTGTTGTTGTATGACTGTATGGAGCGTCTGCTAAGTGGCATGTTGTGTTGTTGTATGACTGTATGGAGCGTCTGCTAAGTGGCATGTTGTGTTGTTGTCTGACTGTATGGAGCGTCTGCTAAGTGGCATGTTGTGTTGTTGTATGACTGTATGGAGCGTCTGCTAAGTGGCATGTTGTGTTGTTGTCTGACTGTATGGAGCGTCTGCTAAGTGGCATGTTGTGTTGTTGTCTGACTGTATGGAGCGTCTGCTAAGTGGCATGTTGTGTTGTTGTATGACTGTATGGAGCGTCTGCTAAGTGGCATGTTGTGTTGTTGTCTGACTGTATGGAGCGTCTGCTAAGTGGCATGTTGTGTTGTTTATGACTGTATGGAGCGTCTGCTAAGTGGCATGTTGTGTTGTTGTCTGACTGTATGGAGCGTCTGCTAAGTGGCATGTTGTGTTGTTGTCTGACTGTATGGAGCGTCTGCTAAGTGGCATGTTGTGTTGTTGTATGACTGTATGGAGCGTCTGCTAAGTGGCATGTTGTGTTGTTGTCTGACTGTATGGAGCGTCTGCTAAGTGGCATGTTGTGTTGTTGTATGACTGTATGGAGCGTCTGCTAAGTGGCATGTTGTGTTGTTGTATGACTGTATGGAGCGTCTGCTAAGTGGCATGTTGTGTTGTTGTATGACTGTATGGAGCGTCTGCTAAGTGGCATGTTGTGTTGTTGTATGACTGTATGGAGCGTCTGCTAAGTGGCATGTTGTGTTGTTGTCTGACTGTATGGAGCGTCTGCTAAGTGGCATGTTGTGTTGTTGTATGACTGTATGGAGCGTCTGCTAAGTGGCATGTTGTGTTGTTGTCTGACTGTATGGAGCGTCTGCTAAGTGGCATGTTGTGTTGTTGTATGACTGTATGGAGCGTCTGCTAAGTGGCATGTTGTGTTGTTGTATGACTGTATGGAGCGTCTGCTAAGTGGCATGTTGTGTTGTTGTATGACTGTATGGAGCGTCTGCTAAGTGGCATGTTGTGTTGTTGTCTGACTGTATGGAGCGTCTGCTAAGTGGCATGTTGTGTTGTTGTCTGACTGTATGGAGCGTCTGCTAAGTGGCATGTTGTGTTGTTGTATGACTGTATGGAGCGTCTGCTGAGTGGCATGTTGTGTTGTTGTATGACTGTATGGAGCGTCTGCTAAGTGGCATGTTGTGTTGTTGTCTGACTGTATGGAGCGTCTGCTAAGTGGCATGTTGTGTTGTTGTATGACTGTATGGAGCGTCTGCTAAGTGGCATGTTGTGTTGTTGTATGACTGTATGGAGCGCTCTGCTAAGTGGCATGTTGTGTTGTTGTATGACTGTATGGAGCGTCTGCTAAGTGGCATGTTGTGTTGTTGTATGACTGTATGGGACGTCTGCTAAGTGGCATGTTGTGTTGTTGTATGACTGTATGGAGCGTCTGCTAAGTGGCATGTTGTGTTGTTGTCTGACTGTATGGAGCGTCTGCTAAGTGGCATGTTGTGTTGTTGTATGACTGTATGGAGCGTCTGCTAAGTGGCATGTTGTGTTGTTGTATGACTGTATGGAGCGTCTGCTAAGTGGCATGTTGTGTTGTTGTATGACTGTATGGAGCGTCTGCTAAGTGGCATGTTGTGTTGTTGTATGACTGTATGGAGCGTCTGCTAAGTGGCATGTTGTGTTGTTGTCTGACTGTATGGAGCGTCTGCTAAGTGGCATGTTGTGTTGTTGTATGACTGTATGGAGCGTCTGCTAAGTGGCATGTTGTGTTGTTGTATGACTGTATGGAGCGTCTGCTAAGTGGCATGTTGTGTTGTTGTATGACTGTATGGAGCGTCTGCTAAGTGGCATGTTGTGTTGTTGTATGACTGTATGGAGCGTCTGCTGAGTGGCATGTTGTGTTGTTGTCTGACTGTATGGAGCGTCTGCTGAGTGGCATGTTGTGTTGTTGTATGACTGTATGGGAGCGTCTGCTAAGTGGCATGTTGTGTTGTTGTATGACTGTATGGAGCGTCTGCTAAGTGGCATGTTGTGTTGTTGTATGACTGTATGGAGCGTCTGCTAAGTGGCATGTTGTGTTGTTGTATGACTGTATGGAGCGTCTGCTAAGTGGCATGTTGTGTTGTTGTATGACTGTATGGAGCGTCTGCTAAGTGGCATGTTGTGTTGTTGTATGACTGTATGGAGCGTCTGCTAAGTGGCATGTTGTGTTGTTGTATGACTGTATGGAGCGTCTGCTAAGTGGCATGTTGTGTTGTTGTATGACTGTATGGAGCGTCTGCTAAGTGGCATGTTGTGTTGTTGTATGACTGTATGGAGCGTCTGCTAAGTGGCATGTTGTGTTGTTGTATGACTGTATGGAGCGTCTGCTAAGTGGCATGTTGTGTTGTTGTATGACTGTATGGAGCGTCTGCTAAGTGGCATGTTGTGTTGTTGTCTGACTGTATGGAGCGTCTGCTAAGTGGCATGTTGTGTTGTTGTATGACTGTATGGAGCGTCTGCTAAGTGGCATGTTGTGTTGTTGTATGACTGTATGGAGCGTCTGCTAAGTGGCATGTTGTGTTGTTGTATGACTGTATGGAGCGTCTGCTAAGTGGCATGTTGTGTTGTTGTATGACTGTATGGAGCGTCTGCTGAGTGGCATGTTGTGTTGTTGTCTGACTGTATGGAGCGTCTGCTGAGTGGCATGTTGTGTTGTTGTATGACTGTATGGAGCGTCTGCTAAGTGGCATGTTGTGTTGTTGTATGACTGTATGGAGCGTCTGCTAAGTGGCATGTTGTGTTGTTGTATGACTGTATGGAGCGTCTGCTAAGTGGCATGTTGTGTTGTTGTCTGACTGTATGGAGCGTCTGCTAAGTGGCATGTTGTGTTGTTGTATGACTGTATGGAGCGTCTGCTAAGTGGCATGTTGTGTTGTTGTATGACTGTATGGAGCGTCTGCTAAGTGGCATGTTGTGTTGTTGTCTGACTGTATGGAGCGTCTGCTAAGTGGCATGTTGTGTTGTTGTCTGACTGTATGGAGCGTCTGCTAAGTGGCATGTTGTGTTGTTGTCTGACTGTATGGAGCGTCCGCTAAGTGGCATGTTGTGTTGTTGTCTGACTGTATGGAGCGTCCGCTAAGTGGCATGTTGTGTTGTTGTCTGACTGTATGGAGCGTCTGCTAAGTGGCATGTTGTGTTGTTGTATGACTGTATGGAGCGTCTGCTAAGTGGCATGTTGTGTTGTTGTATGACTGTATGGAGCGTCTGCTGAGTGGCATGTTGTGTTGTTGTCTGACTGTATGGAGCGTCTGCTGAGTGGCATGTTGTGTTGTTGTATGACTGTATGGAGCGTCTGCTAAGTGGCATGTTGTGTTGTTGTATGACTGTATGGAGCGTCTGCTAAGTGGCATGTTGTGTTGTTGTATGACTGTATGGAGCGTCTGCTAAGTGGCATGTTGTGTTGTTGTCTGACTGTATGGAGCGTCTGCTAAGTGGCATGTTGTGTTGTTGTATGACTGTATGGAGCGTCTGCTAAGTGGCATGTTGTGTTGTTGTATGACTGTATGGAGCGTCTGCTAAGTGGCATGTTGTGTTGTTGTCTGACTGTATGGAGCGTCTGCTAAGTGGCATGTTGTGTTGTTGTCTGACTGTTGGAGCGCCTGCTAAGTGGCATGTTGTGTTGTTGTCTGACTGTATGGAGCGTCCGCTAAGTGGCATGTTGTGTTGTTGTCTGACTGTATGGAGCGTCCGCTAAGTGGCATGTTGTGTTGTTGTCTGACTGTATGGAGCGTCTGCTAAAGTGGCATGTTGTGTTGTTGTCTGACTGTATGGAGCGTCTGCTAAGTGGCATGTTGTGTTGTTGTATGACTGTATGGAGCGTCTGCTAAGTGGCATGTTGTGTTGTTGTATGACTGTATGGAGCGTCCGCTAAGTGGCATGTTGTGTTGTTGTCTGACTGTATGGAGCGTCTGCTAAGTGGCATGTTGTGTTGTTGTATGACTGTATGGAGCGTCTGCTAAGTGGCATGTTGTGTTGTTGTATGACTGTATGGAGCGTCTGCTAAGTGGCATGTTGTGTTGTTGTATGACTGTATGGAGCGTCTGCTAAGTGGCATGTTGTGTTGTTGTATGACTGTATGGAGCGTCTGCTAAGTGGCATGTTGTGTTGTTGTCTGACTGTATGGAGCGTCTGCTAAGTGGCATGTTGTGTTGTTGTATGACTGTATGGAGCGTCTGCTAAGTGGCATGTTGTGTTGTTGTCTGACTGTATGGAGCGTCTGCTAAGTGGCATGTTGTGTTGTTGTCTTCTCTCCCCCAGGAGCATGCGTTTGAGAGCAGTCAGAAGTACAAGGAGGGGAAGTTCATCATTGAGCTGGCTCATATGATCAAGGACAATGGCTGGGAGTGACTTCATTTCCTGTGACATCATGTCCTGTCACCGCCCCTTTAATGACCTCTGACCTATCAAAGCTCTGGATCTATCGGACTTCACAGAGCAACAATCAATCACCATCAACCACCCACTGTGCTGCCCCCTCCTAACACATCCACAGTCCCTGCTGGTTGTGAAACTGAACATGATGCTGTTGAACTGGAGAGAGGAGCAGCCTATTGGTTTGGACCTTCAGTGAAGACCATGTGACCATGTGATCTCACCAGTCAATGACGGACAGATGACCTTGACTCCTCGCTTCTCCTCCAGGCCCCTTCCACCTCACTGCCCTTAGTTACACGGCTGGGGGGTCAGGGGGTCATTGTTAGTTACACGGCTGGGGGGTCAGGGGGTCATTGTTAGTTACACGGCTGGGGGGTCAGGGGGTCATTGTTAGTTACACGGCTGGGGGTCAGGGGGTCATTGTTAGTTACACGGCTGGGGGGTCAGGGGGTCATTGTTAGTTACACGGCTGGGGGTCAGGGGGTCATTGTTAGTTACACGGCTGGGGGTTAGGGGTCATTGTTAGTTAAACGGCTGGGGGGTCAGGGGTCATTGTTAGTTACACGGCTGGGGGGTCAGGGGGTCATTGTTAGTTACACGGCTGGGGGGTCAGGGGGTCATTGTTAGTTACACGGCTGGGGGGGTCAGGGGGTCATTGTTAGTTACACGGCTGGGGGGTCAGGGGCCATTGTTAGTTACACGGCTGGGGGTCAGGGGGTCATTGTTAGTTACACGGCTGGGGTCAGAGGGTCATTGTTAGTTACACGGCTGGGGGGTCAGGGGTCATTGTTAGTTATACGGCTGGGGGGTCAGGGGGTCATTGTTAGTTACACGGCTGGGGGGTCAGGGGGTCATTGTTAGTTACACGGCTGGGGGGTCAGGGGGTCATTGTTAGTTCCATTGCCTTCCTCGGTCCTGTAGATCTGGTTGCTGCCTGTCTGAGACAGTCTGAATGAACGACCGAACGCTCGCTACGATAGCTTCTATGTTCTCCTCCTCCTCATTAGTTTGCCTCTAAGCTGAATAAATCTTCCTCTTCAAAAAATCCTCTCCTCTCCTGTGTTGTGCAAAACTCTAAACTATGAGCCCCACTCCAGCCAGATCAGTTGGGTCACATGACCTGTTATTAATCTGTATCAATAAATAATAAATAATTAATTGATTAACCTGTGAGACAAAGATAATGCAAAGCAGCCAGATTTAGATAGAGTGATCCACAATCAGTACAGTAGGGAAGCCTCCTATAATGTCAATGTAAAGTACAGGACAGCCCACAGACACAGTCCCTTCTACACTATTATGTTGAAGCTTCTATACATGATTCTACAGGCTCCTTCCCTGACTGCCCTGTTCCCCTGACTGCCCTGTTCCTCTGACTGCCCTGTTCCCCTGACTGCCCTGTTCCTCTGACTGCCCTGTTCCCCTGACTGCCCTGTTCCCCTGACTGCCCTGTTCCTCTGACTGCCCTGTTCCCCTGACTGCCCTGTTCCTCTGACTGCCCTGTTCCCCTGACTGCCCTGTTCCCCTGACTGCCCTGTTCCCCTGACTGCCCTGTTCCTCTGACTGCCCTGTTCCCCTGACTGCCCTGTTCCTCTGACTGCCCTGTTCCCCTGACTGCCCTGTTCCCCTGACTGCCCTGTTCCTCTGACTGCCCTGTTCCCCTGACTGCCCTGTTCCTCTGACTGCCCTGTTCCCCTGACTGCCCTGTTCCCCTGACTGCCCTGTTCCCCTGACTGCCCTGTTCCTCTGACTGCCCTGTTCCCCTGACTGCCCTGTTCCTCTGACTGCCCTGTTCCCCTGACTGCCCTGTTCCTCTGACTGGTGTTTATTTATCCCTCTCTCCCAGTTACCTGGGGGCTTGACAACCAGCTGGCTGGTGTTTATTTCTCCCTCTCTCCAAGTTACCTGGGGGCTTGACGGCCAGCTGCCTGGTGTTTATTTCTCCCTCTCTCCCAGTTACCTGGGGGCTTGACGGCCAGCTGGCTGGTGTTTATTTCTCCCAGTTACCTGGGGGCTTGACGGCCAGCTGGCTGGTGTTTATTTATCCCTCTCTCCCAGTTACCTGGGGGCTTGACAACCAGCTGGCTGGTGTTTATTTCTCCCTCTCTCCCAGTTACCTGGGGGCTTGTTGGCCAGCTGGCTGGTGTTTATTTCTCCCTCTCTCCCAGTTACCTGGGGGCTTGACAACCAGCTGGCTGGTGTTTATTTCTCCCTCTCTCCTAGTTACCTGGGGGCTTGTTGGCCAGCTGGCTGGTGTTTATTTCTCCCTCTCTCCTAGTTACCTGGGGGCTTGTTGGCCAGCTGGCTGGTGTTTATTTCTCCCTCTCTCCCAGTTACCTGGGGGCTTGTTAGCCAGCTGGCTGGTGTTTATTTCTCCCTCTCTCAGTTACCTGGGGGCTTGACAACCAGCTGGCTGGTGTTTATTTCTCCCTCTCTCCTAGTTACCTGGGGGCTCGACGGCCAGCTGGCTGGTGTTTATTTCTCCCTCTCTCCCAGTTACCTGGGGGCTTGTCGGCCAGCTGGCTGGTGTTTATTTCTCCCTCTCTCCTAGTTACCTGGGGGCTTGTCGGCCAGCTGGCTGGTGTTTATTTCTCCCTCTCTCCCAGTTACCTGGGGGCTTGACAACCAGCTGGCTGGTGTTTATTTCTCCCTCTCTCCCAGTTACCTGGGGGCTTGACAACCAGCTGGCTGGTGTTTATTTCTCCCTCTCTCCCAGTTACCTGGGGGCTTGACGGCCAGCTGGCTGGTGTTTATTTCTCCCTCTCTCCCAGTTACCTGGGGGCTTGACGGCCAGCTGGCTGGTGTTTATTTCTCCTTGTCTCCCAGTTACCTGGGGCTTGATGGCCAGCTGGTGTTTATTCCTCCCTGTCTCCCAGTTACCTGGGGGCTTGATGGCCAGCTGGTGTTTATTTCTCCCTCTCTCCCAGTTACCTGGGGCTTGACGGCCAGCTGGCTGGTGTTTATACATGTTCATAAACACAGAAATATGCAGCATTATGCACTAAACCGGATGTAAATAATTCCCCAAAACATGACAAGATCAAATGCACTGACCAGATATCCATGTGGCTATCAAGAAGAAATCTCATTAAAACCATCATCTGTACAAAATATCATCATGAATTGAATGCCAAATATGTTATGATTAATTTTACTTACAGACAATGCTTCTACAAAATGATAGCAAGAAGGATGGAGTTTGATCAAGTCTCCGCAGTGTGACTTTCACCATTTTGGAATGTAAACAATTCTTCTTCTACAGGATTTAACACATTAAAAGAACAACACACATCAACACAGGACAGTGGCCTCCAAGTGGTCGACAAGGGAATTACACGACAGCCTAAAGGATCTCAAACCCAAACACAGGGGCCAGAACAAACGTGTAGTATCTTTAGAATAGTTATTATTTAAAACTGTATTATTTGTCCTTGTGTGTGTTTCGGTCCCACAGGCCAGATTTCATATTGTTAGAGTTATGGTCATAATGTCTAGTCTCTGCTGAGCTCTGAAGGATAGGGTGATCTGGATTCTCCCTCCAACCTACAGAACAGAACCAATATTCTTTCTTTCTTTCTTTCTTTCTTTCTTTCTTTCTTTCTTTCTTTCTTTCTTTCTTTCTTTCTTTCTTTCTTTCTTTCTTTCTTTCTTTCTTTCTTTCTTTCTTTCTTTCTTTCTTTCTTTCTTTCTTTCTTTCTTTCTTTCTTTCTTTCTTTCTTTCTTTCTTTCTTTCTTTCTTTCTACCTAACAACAACCAATCTCCCCTGTATACTCTCTCGCTCTCTCTCTCTTTAATCCAACAAACACACAAAAAAACTGTCACCAGCGTCACCGTCAGTTTAAACCAAATATTACGTTGTTGCGAGATTCTACAGAACTGTTGTCACAGCTAAAGCTAAAACTCAATCAGACAGGTTTTATGGAAGCTGTTTGTTAGAGATTCTGACTCCTGGAGATTCAAACCCCTCATACAAAACCAAAACCAATCCAGCACCTGTCAGGTGTGGTGCCTGGTTCTGTAGAAGGGGCTGAATCATTCTCTAGAAGGTTCTACAAGTGTTCTGTATTCTGGAACTTTTACATCTTTTCAAAGGCAGCCGACGAACAGGAGATATGATTACAGAGATATTTGCTGCTGAATATGATTGTTCACCCTGTTTTATTGATTTTGTGACACTGGCTCCGACCTCTGACCTTGTTTTCGATCTGTAGGAGATATTATCACCGTGTACATCCCAAATGGAATCCTATTCCCTATATAGTGCACTCACTTTACCAGGGTCCCTAGGCTCTATTCAAAAGTAATGAACTGTATAGGGAATAGAGTGCCATCTCTAGTCTAAAGTAGTGCTACTATATAGGGAATAGGGTACCATTCTCTGGTCTAATGTAGTGCACTATATAGGGAATAGGGTACCATTCTCTGGTCTAAAGTAGTGCACTATATAGGGAATAGGGTGCCATTCTCTAGTCTAATGTAGTGCACTATATAGGGAATAGGGTGCCATTCTTCTGGATGGCTGGATGGTTTCACTATCCAAATATTTCAGATTTACAGGATTGCAAGTTTCACCATGGCACGGACCTTGGCGATAGGTTGGCACATGATAATTATTAGAATTATCACAAATATTAGTCAGTTATTGCATTCTATTCATGCTGACTTCCGAAGGCTACCTGAGATATTAACCAGAGAGGTGGGAGGGCATACAGGCTGTCACTAATTTATTAATGAAACAGATAGGTGGGAGGGCGTACAGGCTGTCACTAATGTATTAATGAACCAGAGAGGTGGGAGGGCGTACAGGCTGTCACTAATGTATTAATGAAACAGAGAGGTGGGAGGGCATACAGGCTGTCACTAATGTATTAATGAACCAGATAGGTGGGAGGGCGTATAGGCTGTCACTAATGTATTAATGAAACAGAGAGGTGGGAGGGCGTACAGGCTGTCACTAATGTATTAATGAAACAGATAGGTGGGAGGGCGTACAGGCTGTCACTAATGTATTAATGAAACAGATAGGTGGGGGGCGTACAGGCTGTCACTAATGTATTAATGAAACAGAGAGGTGGGGAGGCGTACAGGCTGTCACTAATGTATTAATGAACCAGAGAGGTGGGAGGCGTATAGGCTGTCACTAATGTATTAATGAAACAGAGAGGTGGGAGGGCGTACAGGCTGTCACTAATGTATTAATGAAACAGATAGGTGGGAGGGCGTACAGGCTGTCACTAATGTATTAATGAAACAGATAGGTGGGAGGGCGTACAGGCTGTCACTAATGTATTAATGAAACAGATAGGTGGGAGGGCGTACAGGCTGTCACTAATTTATTGTCACGATCGTCAAAAGTATTGGACCAATGCGCAGCGTGGAATGCGAACATACTTTATTATATATTCACCACACGAACAAAAACAACAAAACGATACGTGAAGTCCTTGGTAACAAACACAAACCAACACGGAACAAGATCCCACAAAACACTGTGCCACACAGGCTGCCTAAGTATGCTTCCCAATCAGAGACAACAAGCAACAGCTGATTCTCTTTGCCTCTGATTGAGAACCACCCCGGCCAACATAGATACACATGAACTAGAAACTGAAACAAAGAACACAAAACATAGACTCTACACACCCTGGCTCAACATAAAAGAGTCCCTAGAGCCAGGGCGTGACACTTATTAATGAAACAGAGAGGTGGGAGGGCATACAGGCTGTCACTAATGTATTCATGAACCAGAGAGGTGGGAGGGCGTACAGGCTGTCACTAATGTATTAATGAACCAGAGAGGTGGGAGGGCGTACAGGCTGTCACTAATGTATTAATGAAACAGAGAGGTGGGAGGGCGTACAGGCTGTCACTAATGTATTAATGAACCAGAGAGGTGGGAGGGCGTACAGGCTGTCACTAATGTATTAATGAAACAGAGAGGTGGGAGGGCGTACAGGCTGTCACTAATGTATTAATGAAACAGATAGGTGGGAGGGCGTACAGGCTGTCACTAATTTATTAATGAAACAGAGAGGTGGGAGGGCGTACAGGCTGTCACTAATTTATTAATGAACCAGAGAGGTGGGAGGGCGTACAGGCTGTCACTAATGTATTAATGAAACAGAGAGGTGGGAGGTCGTACAGGCTGTCACTAATTTATTAATGAACCAGAGAGGTGGGAGGGCGTACAGGCTGTAATTTGTCTAAAGTGTGATGAGGTCTGAATGACGGAATCAGGCGCAGGAGGTAAAACACAGAAATCCAGAGTTTATTCAGTGTCCAATAATGTAGCGCATATAGCGACAGAAGGAAACTAGCACAAGGGAAAATCAACCTTGGCTGCATGCAAGGAAAGAGTAGCTCAACCCAGCTACACTACTCTCACAACGAACAATCACTCACAAAGGACAAGGGGGCAGAGGGAACACTTATACACAGACTAATTAGGGAATGAGTCCCAGGGGTGTGTGATTGACAAGACAAGACAAATGGAGTGATGATAAATGGAGCGGTAGTGGCTAGTAAGCTGGTGACGACGAACGCCGAAACCTGCCCGAGCAAGGAGGAGGGGCAGCCTCGGCTGAACTCGGACGCTCTGACCTGAGGAGTAGGGTTGATCCGAGCGTTCTGACCTCGGCTGAATCCGTGACGTAAATGGGTAATAGAAAAACTTCAACCACTACATTTTTATTCAACACTGTTTTTGGTGTGACGTCATTACGTCCAGTAAAATGGAAACGCACCCTAGCAGGGTTCCATCTATATTCTATGCACTTTATGAATGTGGACAACAAGTTCATGTCTACTCACAACTGGGACTTGTTGGTGTTGGGTCCTGAGAGACAGAGACAGAGACAGAGAGAGAGAGAGAGGGGAGATGGTCAGCAGCATAGTGATATGTTGTGTCCCATCAGTGCTCCATGGTGGTACAAGCTAAACCTAGTTAAATAAGTCTGAGACTGTCTTCAATACAGAACCTGTGTCTTGGCGAGGCCAAACCAAACCTCTTCAATACAGAACCTGTGTCTTGGCGAGGCCAATCCAAACCTCTTCAATACAGAACCTGTGTCTTGGCGAGGCCAAACCAAACCTCTTCAATACAGAACCTGTGTCTTGGCGAGGCCAAACCAAACCTCTTCAATACAGAACCTGTGTCTTGGCGAGGCCAAACCAAACCCTCTTCAATACAGAACCTGTGTCTTGGCGAGGCCAAACCAAACCTCTTCAATACAGAACCTGTGTCTTGGCGAGGCCAAACCAAACCTCTTCAATACAGAACCTGTGTCTTAGCGAGGCCAAACCCAAACCTCTTCAATACAGAACCTGTGTCTTGTCGAGGCCAAACCAAACCTCTTCAATACAGAACCTGTGTCTTGGCGAGGCCAAACCAAACCTCTTCAATACAGAACCTGTGTCTTGGCGAGGCCAAACCAAACCTCTTCAATACAGAACCTGTGTCTTGGCGAGGCCAAACCAAACCTCTTCAATACAGAACCTGTGTCTTAGCGAGGCCAAACCAAACCTCTTCAATATAGAACCTGTGTCTTGGCGAGGCCAAACCAAACCTCTTCAATACAGAACCTGTGTCTTAGCGAGGCCAAACCAAACCTCTTCAATACAGAACCTGTGTCTTAGCGAGGCCAAACCAAACCTCTTCAATACAGAACCTGTGTCTTAGCGAGGCCAAACCAAACCTCTTCAATACAGAACCTGTGTCTTAGCGAGGCCAAACCAAACCTCTTCAATACAGAACCTGTGTCTTAGCGAGGCCAAAACAAACCTCTTCAATACAGAACCTGTGTCTTAGCGAGGCCAAACCAAACCTCTTCAATACAGAACCTGTGTCTTAGCGAGGCCAAACCAAACCTCTTCAATACAGAACCTGTGTCTTGGCGAGGCCAAACCAAACCTCTTCAATACAGAACCTGTGTCTTGGCGAGGCCAAACCAAACCTCTTCAATACAGAACCTGTGTCTTGGCGAGGCCAAACCAAACCTCTTCAATACAGAACCCCTGTGTCTTGGCGAGGCCAAACCAAACCTCTTCAATACAGAACCTGTGTCTTGGCGAGGCCAAACCAAACCTCTTCAATACAGAACCTGTGTCTTGGCGAGGCCAAACCAAACCTCTTCAATACAGAACCTGTGTCTTGGCGGAGGCCAAACCAAACCTCTTCAATACAGAACCTGTGTCTTGGCGAGGCCAAACCAAACCTCTTCAATACAGAACCTGTGTCTTGGCGAGGCCAAACCAAACCTTTTCAATACAGAACCTGTGTCTTGGCGAGGCCAAACCAAACCTCTTCAATACAGAACCTGTGTCTTGGCGAGGCCAAACCAAACCTCTTCAATACAGAACCTGTGTCTTGCGCGAGGCCAAACCAAACCTCTTCTACAGAACCTGTGTCTTGGCAGGCCAAACCAAACCTCTTCAATACAGAACCTGTGGTCTTGGCGAGGCCAAACCAAACCTCTTCAATACAGAACCTGTGTCTTGGCGAGGCCAATCCAAACCTCTTCAATACAGAACCTGTGTCTTGGCGAGGCCAAACCAAACCTCTTCAATACAGAACCTGTGTTCCCTGAAGCGAGGCCAAACCAAACCTCTTCAATACAGAACCTGTATCTTGCGTCGAGGCCAAACCAAACCTCTTCAATACAGAACCTGTGTTTTGGCGAGGCCAAACCAAACCTCTTCAATACAGAACCTGTATCTTGCAGGCCAAACCAAACCTCTTCAATACAGAACCTGTGTCTTGGCGAGGCAAACCAAACCTCTCAATACAGAACCTGTGTCTTGGCGAGGCCAAACCAAACCTCTTCAATACAGAACCTGTCTTGTGAGGCTAAACCAAACCTCTTCAATACAGAACCTGTGTCTTGGCGAGGCCAAACCAAACCTCTTCAATACAGAACCTGTGTCTTGGCGAGGCCAAACCAAACCTCTTCAATACAGAACCTGTGTCTTGGCGTAGGCCAAACCAAACCTCTTCAATACAGAACCTGTGTCTTGGCCGAGGCCAAACCAAACCTCTTCAATACAGAACCTGTGTCTTGGCGAGGCCAAACCAAACCTTCAATACAGAACCTGTGTCTTGGCGAGGCCAAACCAAACCTCTTCAATACAGAACCTGTGTCTTGGCGAGGTCAAACCAAACCTCTTCAATACAGAACCTGTGTCTTGGCGAGGCCAAACCAAACCTCTTCAATACAGAACCTGTGTCTTGGCGAGGCCAAACCAAACCTCTTCAATACAGAACCTGTGTCTTGGCGAGGCCAAACCAAACCTCTTCAATACAGAACCTGTGTCTTGGCAGGCCAAACCAAACCTCTTCAATACAGAACCTGTGTCTTGGCGAGGCCAAACCAAACCTCTTCAATACAGAACCTGTGTCTTGGCGAGGCCAAACCAAACCTCTTCAATACAGAACCTGTGTCTTAGCGAGGCCAAACCAAACCTCTTCAATACAGAACCTGTGTCTTGGCGAGGCCAAACCAAACCTCTTCTACAGAACCTGTGTCTTGTCGAGGCCAAACCAAACCTCTTCAATACAGAACCTGTGTCTTGGCGAGGCCAAACCAAACCTCTTCAATACAGAACCTGTGTCTTGGCGCAGGCCAAACCAAACCTCTTCAATACAGAACCTGTGTCTTGGCGAGGCCAAACCAAACCTCTTCAATACAGAACCTGTGTCTTGTAAGGAGGCCAAACCAAACCTCTTCAATACAGAACCTGTGTCTTGGCGAGGCCAAACCAAACCTCTTCAACTACAGAACCTGTGCTTGGCGAGGCCAAACCAAACCTCTTCAATACAGAACCTGTGTCTTGGCGAGGCCAAACCAAACCTCTTCAATACAGAACCTGTGTCTTGGCGAGGCCAAACCAAACCTCTTCAATACAGAACCTGTGTTCTTGGCAGGCCAAACCAAACCTCTTCAATACAGAACCTGTGTCTTGCGAGGCCAAACCAAACCTCTTCAATACAGAACCTGTGTCTTGGCGAGGCCAAACCAAACCTCTTCAATACAGAACCTGTGTCTTAGCGAGGCCAAACCAAACCTCTTCAATACAGAGCCTGTGTCTTGGCGAGGCCAAACCAAACCTCTTCAATACAGAACCTGTGTCTTAGCGAGGCCAAACCAAACCTTGTAAAAATGTTCATTTCAAAACAAGCTGACTGGTAGGAACTTCCCTTCTCACAACGGGGATGGTGGATCTATTGGTGGATCTATTGGTGGATCTATCTATGGTGGATCTATCTATGGTGGATCTATCTATGGTGGATCTATCTATGGTGGATCTATCTATGGTGGATCTATTGGTGGATCTATTGGCGGATCTATTGGTGGATCTATTGGTGGATCTATTGGTGGATCTATTGGTGGATCTATTGGTGGATCTATTGCACCGAGGTTGTGTTTTACTGTCCTCCCTGTGTGTGTGTGTGTGTGTGAGTGTGTGTGTGTGAGAGAGAGAGCCATGCTGGGTTTTACAGCTGGCCAATCGTCTCCTCTGCTCCATAAACCAGGTGACATTTGTGCATAATTAATCACCTGTCTGACATTTCCCTCTGCACAGCAGGCTCTCTGCTAAACACACACACATCCGGCAGCGAACAAGCGCACACACACACACACACACACACAGGTCACACAAACACACACGCACAGGTCACACACACACACACAAGAGCAGGGTGTCAACTAAACACCAGGGGAGAATCCACCATCCTTCCATGTCCA